>NC_136271.1:136838042-137045542 GCF_964187855.1 Myxine glutinosa | reverse complement strand
AGCAAATGGAGCAATAATCGATTAATAGGGAAATGTTCTTTATATTAACAAAAATGGCCGCCGAAGTCGGATTCAAAAGGACGCCACAACCAATGAAATGTTCAGAGGCATATACACTCCTAGAAAATTTCGTATCCCTGTTGTGGATATTCATAATATTGTTGAAAATTGCATTTCATATTTTTCTTGTTTCTCTAATTTTCATCCCAAGATCAAACATGCAAACTGTGGTCTTTGGGAGTTACGTGACATTATGGAATGCAAGACGGACCGGAAATGATGAGGCATAACCGGTAGTGACGTGTGAGGAGATGGAAGAGGGAGACGCCATTAAGCGGTTGAGCTGAAGAACCTGTCTGTCTGCTGCCTTACTATACATTATACAACATATTGGCGAGGATGTCTTACCTCTTACACTACCTGTTACATTCCTACGAAGTCCGGGTTTGCCATCGATACCTTTTACCTCAATGGATGCATGTGTTGGAGTTGGAGAACTTGTCTTTATGCTGGCAGGAAATGACGACGCACTTTCTGATTCGAGGAAGCGCGCATTGCTTATACACCGCCTAAGAATTGAAGGGCAGCGTTTGTTATATACTTTCCCAGTTGCTGAGGACATGTACTCTGCTGCTCTCACCGCATTAACAGCCTTTTTCATGCCAAAAGTAAACGTTGTTTTCGAACGATATAGGTTTCGTCAGCGAGCGCAAAGACCAGGTGAATCGACTGCTCAGTTCGTTGCTGCTTTACATGAGATTGCGGTAAATTGCGAGTTTAGAGATTCTCGAATGAAATGATACGAGATCAGCTCGTGGAAAAAACCCTTCCAGCTCGTATATGTGAACGTATCCTTTTGGCGGCCAAATCAAATGAGACATGGCGGAAGTGAAAGCGATTACATACCTATACTTTTCCCAAGATGGCGCCTGTACCACGTGACCTATGACGTCATAATAATCATTAAAATATTCCACAGGAGGAAGCCCTCCTATGATGAAAATTTCATGTCAATCGGACCAATGTCCTCTCAGGATGTAAATACTGTTGCAGATCTCGGATTACGGCGCTCCCCTTACCGAGGGGGGTTTAATCCCCTCGTCTATTAAGTTGGCCGTCCGAGTCCTAGAAGACATCGCACTCCTTTGCGGGGTTGAGGCTGACCAGGGTGACTGGTCAACGGGTTCCCAGATACCTTTGCCAACCTCTCCGCAAAGCAGGGCGATACTTCTGCTCGAGCCACGGACAAGATGGAAGATTGCCTAGCGGTTTAGCAATCCGAAGCTCGAGCCGTTAGCAATAAAACTAACCCGATCCTGAGCGTTGGCCAAATCGTGCCACGTATATCAATGGAGAAATCACTAAAGCGACCGGATGAGAGGAAACCCAAAGAATGAGAAGGAATAACACAGGTTTATTAATTATGTACAAAACCAAAACCAAGGAAGAAACGAAAGGTAAGACTGTAGAGGAAGAGGAAGAAGCAGATACACAGGGCAATCCTTAAACACTCTTATTTTATCACACGCCCAGGACAGTACAAACACACTTACACGAATGGGGAATAGCAGGGATGAAAGGTCCAGGCTCCGGATCCGCCGCGAAGAATGGCAGGCAGCTTCGCATGTCGTTGGCGTGCGACCGGACCTTATAATTATGCGAGGGACTGGGATGCCGCGTACATAATCTTCGTGCCAACTCTCTCTCGCCCAACGTTCGTCTCAGATGGTACCCTCACGCAGATCGCTCAATGCAGTGACAATCAATCGAGCGCTCCCCGCGCAGTTCGTTCACAATGACCTCCCCTCGCGCAGTCCGTCAAAGGGCTTGGCGCTCGCGCTTATATGATCGCGCGTTGAAATCAAGCCGCCTTCATAGGGCTACGCCCACTAACGAGCTCACCTCAGCCCTGGTTGGCTGGTGGGGGCTTACCGGCCACGCCCTGGTGGTGAGTTGACGTGGCCACACCTCGTTCTTGCCGCTCCGCCCCCTTCTTCTCCAAGCCTGACCTCGTGTTCAATGGCGTTTGGAGCCAGCGCTAAGGCAGCGATGACGGCTCAATGCAGCGAACGCTGCTAACCCAGCCACGTGATAATTTGGAGAGAGAGAGTGCATAATGAGCGAAATGGAGCCTATCTTATTTGATTAATGCAACGCAGATTCAACTATTGGGAACAGATCCTTAACTAGAACACATACTAATGAGATAACTAAAGAAGAAGCCTATGGTGTCCTACGTGTTGCAATATGACCTAACTAGGGTGCGACCTTTGAACTTTTACACCAAAATGGGAATATTTACAGGGGATTATTTATAAGGGATATTACAATATTTACAAAGTGTAGGGTTCTAAAAACCACAACAATACAATACCAGCACATACCAGAGTGGAGCAATACAGACGTGACCCCATACACAGGAACACGTCAAATGAACCCGCAAAGCCAAATTTTTCACAGGCTCGACAGGTACATCAAGAGAGTACCTGTTGTCGTTGTGGATCTGCAATGCACTCATCCAATTCCCCCAAATTCCCTGCAAAATATGTAAATTGCAGGCAGTGTGGTAAAACTGGACATTTTGCTAAAGTTTGTCGCAGTAAAGACCACAAATACCAAGTACGTCAAGTGACTGTACCAGATGTGACTGTTTTGAGCATAAACACACATGCTGCTGAACAAATTAGAAGGAACCTATTTTGTGATGTTTGTCTTTGCACACCCAATGGACAAGCATGCGCAACTAAATTACTGGTGGACACAGGTTCAGTGGTTTCAATACTTCCAGACTCTACCTACCTGGAGAATTTCAAGAGTGCACTTCTTACAGAACCCAAATTACACTTGGTGACTTACCTGAAAAAATCAATCACTGTGGTTGGTTGTCTTCATGTACAGGTGTGACACAACCATGTTTCTGTGCCTGCTGATTTCTTCATTGTGCCTTCTGGAACACCTATACTTGGCATGGACCTTTTCACTGCTTTCGGACTGAATATTGTTAATGGATGTGTCACTCCTGCACCTGCTCATCAAACATCAGCTTGTCGGACATCTAATCCTAACTCCATTGGAACTCTAGGCTATGCAAAAGGATTTGTACACAGAGTAAAGACAAGGCCCTCGACACGCGGCACCTCTGGCGCCATCTTGTGCGCTCCGGCGCGAGAGGATCTGAACTTCGCCACCGATCTTGGGCCAAGATAAGTGCTGGCCGAAGGGAAATTTTATTTTTATTTTATTACCTTTCCCTGTGTGTGTGGTTAAGTCTGAGTGGAGGAACCTCAAATTAGAATTGATTTTACCTCAACTACTTCCATGTTTGATTCTGTGCTTTATCTTGTTATTAAATCAATTGTTGCATTTTTATTTGTCATGTTTGCGTGTTTTGTGAATAAACCCTTGTTTTCGTTTTCTTAAACGCCTCGCATCTCTTCCATCCTGCGTGCGCAAAAATAACCACCATCATCAGGAGGTCGTCTCGGGAGTTAAAACTGGTTCGGATATCCGTCCCCAGGTGACCTTAATCGCCAGGGACACGAAAGTATTTAGCCTGTCGGAGATATGCGCTCTACCGAGCGCTGTTCTAGTTTTAATATGCACCACTTCCCCTCTTTCCAAACATGAAGAATAATAAATATCATTTCAACCATACCCTGTGATTCAACAAGCCCCACACAGGACCTTCCCATTAGTGTTAGCAAGCACAAAGATTTGATTGGAACACATATCTACGAACCTTTGGCTTTTCACAGACGCACATCTCTGGGAATTTTTGCAGCACGGACTGCAACTATTTGTATCAACTTTTTGGATGAGTCGATCAGGAATTTTTCCAACTGTTTCATTGTGCAGGGGCACTTTCTCTTTCCCTTTCTCTCAGGTATGCTTACAAGTATGTTCGGCTTCTTTAAAAGTTTTAAAAATTAATTTCATTCTCCAATCCTTATGGGAAAGGCATGGTATACGTCTAAGCCGCCCAGATTTACTTCGTTATTAGGGGTTTCTGCACTTGAACGCCGAGCAATCTGGGGCAGATTACATCATTTCGAAAGTCGCATATTGCCGGCGATTCAGTCACTTGGACAGTACCGCATATTCAACTCAGTGTGGCAACAGTGCGATGAAAGCAGGTATTCACATGCGAGTCCTGAGCGACATTCACTCAAGCATGAGGCACACACTGGGGCATCACTGGGGTGATTCCCCAGTGACAATGTGGATTTCCACAGACAAATAGCTCCAGCATGTTTCCGGCGATGAACACATCGCAGTGTCAGGATCGATGCACTTGCGGATCAGTCACTTTTCAGTCCACGCTTAAATATTTTCATAATGATGCATTTCTGCTTCATCTCCGCTCTTGCGTCGGTGCTCCTACTGTATTCAACTCTTCCAATTCTCACACACATGATGTGAACTATCATTCAAACTGAAATCGGACTTACCTAATCTCAAGTCAGGAGAATTATCACATTGCTCTAGGAGTCTAGGTGAGGGAAAATATTATTTGTAATCATGTTAAGTTGAATTATAGCTTTTAAAATATTTACCAAGTGTGGAGAACAGCTGTATTGTCATGTGACTGGGTTTATTCTGTCATGTGACTGGTTGGACTTCACAAGGTCTAAAAACATCACTCGATTCCATACAGTATGTGATGACCAAACATTTTCCCAAAATCAATAAATCAAGTTGAAGTTCTGTTGCACTTTAAGACTTTAAGACGTTATAAACACAAAGCGTTCACACTTAGGTTAACCATAGGCAAGCCATGCCTTGCACACATGACCGGAAAACGCTTGGGTTCACATCACTGTACCCGTACACTCGTACCACTCAACCAGACAAATGTCTGTATTTGTACATTGGACAGCATCAATGCAGTTGGGGCTTTGGGAAAATCAAAATGAAAATCCTGTTGTGATTCCGAGAGGTCAACATGACACATTGATTTCTAAATCATAAGGTCATGGATGAAGATCTGCTGAAAGTCACAAAACTAAAGGAAATGAACCAAGTTATTGATGGAGTGTCATCCAAACTTCGAGATAGATGTGGCTAAGTATGCAAATAAATAGATTTTAATACCTTTTTGTTATTTTTATTCAAAATACCATCCTATTCTTATGTTAGCCAAAGTTGTGGTGTCGAGGGTGTGGTATAAACACGAAATGAGATTTTTACCCTCGCCAGAGGGTAAAATTTGAGTCTGTTTGTTTGTTTGTTTGTTTCTTTGTTTTTCCACACAGAATAAATATGATTTTCTCTGCAACCGTTGTTCCGATGGACAAGAAATTTTCAGTATAGGTGCAACTCCACCTGTATAATTTTTTTATGATAATTATGACGTCATAGGTCACGTGGTAGGGCGCCACCTTGGAAAAACCGAACATTTTTGTATCTCTATATCTCCGAAAGCGCTGAATAGAAAGAATTGAGACATCGCTCATTGTAAAGAACTTTCCATGGGGAATAAAATATGTTAATGATGATGTCATAGGTGCCTCCATTATGACGTCGTAATTCGACAAGTACAAAACTTCATCTGATCAAGAGGAAATTTCTTGAGCATCATCTAGGGATAAATCTGGTTCTGAAAAAAATAATTATGACGTCATGGGTCACGTGGTTCGGCCGCCATCTTGGAAAAACCGAAAGCATTTGCACCTCTATATCTCCGAAAGCACTGAATAGAAAAAATTGACATATGGCTCATTGTAAAGAACTCTCCATGTGGAATAACATATGTTAATGATGATGCCATCGGTGCCTCCATTATGACGTTATAATTTGACAAGTACAAAACTTCATCCGATCAAAATGAAATTTCTTGAGCATCATTTAGGGATAAATTGGTGGAGAAAAAAATAACGATGACGTTATCATTCACGTGGTTCGGCCGCCATATTTGTTTTAACACAAAAGCCTTTTAAAAAAAACACTGAAAACACGTCCTGGCGAGGGTCTGCAATTTTTGATTGCTCTTTCCTGTTCGGAATGCAAAAAGGAGCACACGCACCACTGGATTAATATTTTCAAAACGCCGCAGAGGGTAAAGGACAAGGGGCTTTAGAAACCCAATACTTTAAATTTATTTTTGCAAAAAACTGCATCAAGATGTACATTGAGAGTCCTTTCTTGATATGGTATAATGTAATGACACTTTACTACCTCCGGGAAATGTTTTAACTATCGTTCTATCTAATGTGGCCACGAGTTTGTCAAGTGGAATGTTTGTGTACAGTATGGAAAAGTCACAAGATGATATAGATTATAGACATTGAGCTCTACCCCGTTGTTGATGGTGTGTATACTGTCGATTACAGGTTTGAAGTTATCAATGATCCAGAATAAAAACGCACTTGTTAGTCCCATACCGGTTTCACTGGAGAAGACTATGGGTTTTCTGTTTCATGATGCCATCAAAGATGGCCGATTGGAACTCATTTTAGTTGTAAAAAACCCGATATTGAGCATGTCCTCAACCATTTATCGGACATGCATGGTCCGATTTTGTTCAAACTTGGCACAAAGACAATACATGAGAATATACATATGCAGAAGATTTTGTTTTTTGTCATCCAACCAAAGATGGCCGACTGGTGGCCTTTATCTCCATACAGCAAAACATTTTATGTATTTTTCTCCTCGTTTCAACAGTATTTGGGAAAACACAAACAGCAGGGTAGAGGCACAGAAAATAGAGTGAGACGTGTAGGAATAAAAATACAGGACATGGGGGATAATGAGAGCAAGGGAAAGGGGACACATGGAGTGAATAGGTTTCTGCAGGGCTCACATGATCCACCATAAACCAAACCCCCTTCAGGTGAAACGACCTCAATCCAGGATCATTGCTCACCTCCACTCATTTGTTCCTTTTTTCCCCTACCTGTGGGACCAACTTCCACATCCTCGACAATTTCATTCTTCCCTCCAGGTCTTCAAGACAGCTGTTCACCACCATTTCAGACTGTACCCAATCCAAAACCATGATCTTTTCTGTCCTCATTAACCTCTCCTCCCCCAATCCCTCATCCTTCCAAATTTCCAGTTTTCCTTCTTGAGAGTTATCTTCTGTATCTATCTTGTCCTCCCCTTGCATCATCTCCTGCCCCCCATTCCTCCCCACACCCATTGTTTGTCCAAGTCTCCCTCTGTCTTGGCCTTTGGCTCTGTTGTTGGTGTTTCCCACCTCTCTTTGCTGTTCCTTTTGTCCTGTTGTGTCCTGATCCGTTCAGTGTACGAGTACTAGCTCTTCCACGAGCCTCGACTATGTATACAAAAAATATATAATGGGTACAGCTACAAAACTCTCAATCACCGAAGTGGAAGGAAAAACTAAGAAAGAAGAGGAAATGGAACACCCACTATCCCTCCCCCACTCCCCCCCCCCTGCCCCCCAAAAAAGTAAAAATAAATAATAAGGGTTAGGAAGTGGGGGAGGGAGAAACTCGGTAACCTGGAAACATGGAAAGAAGTGGGCTTGGGGCGGGTTAATAAGGGTAGAAGAACATTATGGTTTTGGATTGGAGAGATGGTGGTGAACAGCTGTCTTGAAGTCCTGAAGGGAAGAATGGGATTGAGCAGACTGAAGAAGTTGGTTCCACAGAGAGGGAAAAAGAGGAACGAATGATAGAGGTGAGCAGTGATTCTGGATTTTGGGAGTTTCACCAGAAGGGAGTTACTGGCAGACCTCGTGCACCCTGTATAATCTTGGGGAGAGAGAATGGAAAGTGCAGGTGGTGCAAGACCAGAAAGGAGGTGGTGGAAGACAGAGACCGCTAACCTGTCTGTGATGTGAAAGTAATTGGCCCAACGACTCAGGCTGGTCATTGGAGAATCCAATGGTTTTGAAGGTCTTGGTTTCCTTGGCATAATTGCATGATTGCTTTATTTTGCATTTTTCCCACCATTATGTTATATTTTCAGCTCTGAAGCTCTTCTTTTCTTTTTTTTGCAGTATCCATAATGAAAGTGACCAGTGAGTGGTGGAAACTAGTAGCTTTATTTGGATTTATCAAGCCACTCTCGGTGGGCATTCATCCTCACATTACACCTCCACATAACATTACCATTACATCACGTGAAAACACACACACGATCCCAAAAGTATTGGAACAGCACACGCACATCTGACATCAACTCTCCAAACTAGCATGTGCATGGTTTTCCCACAATGCAAAGCACCACATCCATTATAAACATACATCCATTATAAACATGTGTTATTGTGATATTTTAGCAAAGGTCCATTTTGGCTTTTTGCAGCAGTACAGTATAGGGCCATGACATCTACCTGCACACAGCTTAGCATACTGCTCTGTCTGTTTGGAACCGGTTTGAGGAGAATAACTTGAAAATCTGCAATGTCTACTCCCAGTGCCCTGATTTAGATCGAATCAAATACTTTTGGATTTATTGGAATGTCGTCTGAGGATGTCAACAAACCCCAATGTACCATCGAAGCTAAACTTGCTCTGAAGGAGGAATGGTGCATTAGTATCTCTGCCAGCAAAGGTGGGCGGAGGTTATATTTTCACCACTGTCTGTTTGTCTGTGTGTGTGAGCAGGATATCTCAACAAGTTGAGAACGGATTCTGACGAAACTTGGTGGATGAGTTGGCTAGATGACAAGAACAAGCCGATTTGATTTTTGGATCAGGTCCGGATCCAGATCTGGCCTATCAGTGGGATTCAACACGTAAATTGTTCAGCCTGGCGGACTGGCGGAGGTATGCGCTCTACCGAGTGCCCTTCTAGTTACAACTGATATCAACCAACATTGACACCTTATTATAAATCAGACAAGCAGGTGAGAATTTATAACCGTTCAGATTTCCAAACTGTCCCAAGCAATCCTTAAAAAAAAAAAAAAAAAATCCTTTAGGAAATAGCTCAACCGTTACTACAGTTCCAGCTATGGTTTTAACTCTAGTTTGAAGGAGTTTTAAGCAGAATACTGTAATTAGAACTGTAATCACTTCAGTTACCGGCAATCCTTACTGCAGTACATAAACCACAACAGCTCAACTTATTGTAATTCTAAAGTTAACTTAAACTGCCGGGCAGTATGAGAGTACAGCTACAGTTCTAACGATAGCATTTTTGTTTGAAAGTGTACAATCGGTGTTCTTGGTTTAGATTTAGAACACATAACACAGATTATTATGTTGTAAACATTGTTTTATTTTACAAAGCTCGTTTGTTATGATTTGTAAAATTTGGACAAAAGATACCCTACAATTACACAATATATTCCTGAATGTGGCTTCAACCGTGAGATTTCTTTTTAAATCTCCACCAATTTATACCTTTGGCATATTCTAAACACCCAATGAAAAAGGTTTTTGACACCTTGCAATGTCGTCTTCGGTAATACAAAAGATTGCATAACATCAACACAAATGAGGATTGGAATTCTCACTTACAAAAATATAAACATTTTAAACTCTCCATTTAGTTTGTTTTTAGTAGTTTGTTTCCCCATTTCTGCTTTTATCTAATACATTGTTCAGTCACGATCGACAGAATCCTGCATGTGAACCTTGTAACAGCTTTTAAATCACCTTTTGTATTAACATGTTACATCACACAAAAGTGTGGAATTTTTGATCCCCCTGACCCCTTCTCCCTCCACCACACACAACGTCCCTTCCCTTTTTTCCCCACATCTTGCCCTCCCCTCTCCACCACCTCCCCGTTATCCGACGTTTAGATGGGTTCATAAATTGTGAGTGAAAATAATTGTAACATGCTGTTTACATTCACTGAACTGCAAAATAAAATGCAACAAACATTTTCCTTGACAACATCTTCAAGTCGGTTCTGGAAGCTCCCTGCAGCGACAGGCAATGCAAGTCCCGAATGAAAATTTGACCCCTACGTTATGTATAAACTAAGGATGAATCGTTTTGGTTGATAGCAATAAAAGCTAAAGCAACACTAAAGAAGAAGAACCACCTTTGGAGGCCATCTTTTCCCGCAGAGTGGGGGTTGGCCTTGTTTGGGCACCGTGGTCCCCTTTTTGAAGCAATGTTTTATGGTCGGATGCCCTTCCTGCCACCAACCCTGTTGGTCGCCTCTTGCGACACACAGGGAATTACCAGCAAGCTGGTACTCAATTTGCCGACCTCGGAAGGTATGACAGGTTGAGTCAACCCCCCTGGTGTTAATTCAGCGATCGACCGGGATTTGAACCCAGGATCGTATGATCCCAAACCGGCACCCTAACCGCTAAGCCAACACCAGGCTCAATAAAGCAACACTGAACATTCGTTTTCCTTTACTCTTTGCTGATCAATTTTAAGAGAACAAATGTAAAAAGCCCTTTAATAACTCGCAGGTGACAAAATCACTCTTTAAAACCCCATAAAACATTGGTTTGGATAGTAAAGTATTCTCCATGTAATCAAATTCGAATTTTCCTGTTAAAAATTGTTTTTTACATTTTTGGCGTAAATTTTCATTGCTTGGGCATAGACGACTGCAAGCATAAATTTGACATGTTTTGGATTCTCACTGTCCTGTGAGATTACAAAGGTTGGCAGTTTAAAGTTAAACAGTCTTGCACCAGCTGAAGTGAGCAAAGATACGAGACCTTTTAGATGTAGGTACTTTCTGCCCAGCATCACACATTCCCCCCAGCATCAGGTGAGTCTCCTGATGCCATTGGAACATAAGCCGTGTTTTCGCCTCGGAAACTTAAAAAAAAAAAGGCAACGACGTTTGATCACGGCACCCTGTACTTTGATGTAACCCCAAAATGTACCATTTCAAACTTATAACTGTATTGCTTGCTCAATATAATGGTCCAAGTCGAAGGTATAACGATGATGATCCACTGCTTATAAGTTCCACCTAACTGAGCCACTTGCACTGGGATTTGTGGCCCAACCTCACAACTCTCCTTTGCTTTTCATAAAAATAAACATTGTTGCTTCCCAAGCCAACTGCATTCCTACAGGAATGGAGCATCGAGAGTCCTCCATACTGGCCTCAATTTGAAGGTGCTTCGGTGGGAAGAGGGTCACTGCTATCCCAGTGCCTGACCATAGACAGGTAAGGAGATATGAGTGTGTTACTTTGCCAGGCGCCATCAACTTCGACTTTCTGTTTTCTGAAAGACAAAGCCAGACACACAAATGTCAGTGTTTGCTTACTCCAATTACATGAACCACATTATGTAAGGCAATTGTCTTTATAATCCAACAATTATGCTGGGGGACTTTCTTATTTGCATTGTAATCTACATTATAACAACTAGCAACGGTACCCGCCCTATGGGCGGGGCTTCAATTGGGAGGCCCAAATGAAAAGGCTAAATATCAGAAATTGAAGGCTTTTTTTCTTTTAAACGATTTATATAAGCATCCGTTAAATCTCGATCGGTGCAGTCGTTTGCGCGGCACCCGGGAAAATAACGTCATGCGGGAGCAAGTATCAGCAGGATGTGGCAGTGTGGGAGTCCACGTTTCTGATCCTCCTTCATGCCGAAGTAGCCCACCACTTCTCCAAGCATTCTGCTCTTCAGATCCGCCATTACAGATTTAAGCTTGAGACTGAAGACATGTGCAGTTAGTCCTCCCGATGTCGTATGTACTCCCGATACGTGTTTTCTTCATTGTAAAAACTACCAAGTCAACAGTTAAAAGGATTTTGAGCCGATCGGTGTTACGGCCTTGGCAAGATCGATGGAGACAGCGATCTGTTAGCATATACACCGCCCAAATAGCTATGTGAAATTCTCTCATGTAGAGATTAAACTCACGTCATTGTAACTTTGGCCGAGGTCATTATTTACTTTTAGTGATGTTTATATACGAATGATGTTTAATGATGTTTATATTGGTTTTGGGTCGTCCTTTCCGCATATCTCGTGGGATTGTCAGTTGAAGTGACAGCCGTGATGGCGGGGAGGGGGTTGGAATTCTCTCAAGCAGGGATTCAACCCGTGTCCTTATAAAAGGTCTTTGTCCGAGGTCACCGAGTTCGATCGGTGCAGCTGTGCAGCGATCAGTGCAGCCGTTTGTGCGGCACCCGGGAAAACAACATCGTCACAATGAAAACATCGTTGTGACCGTTATGCGGACGTTATAATGAACGTTATGCGGATGCGAATGTTATGCGGGAGTCCAAACCTGAGAATGCTGGAGACCAAAGCTGAAATTGGAAAAACAATATAGCCTATTTTACTCCTGGAGATCCCAGGATTACCCACCCAAAATATTGTTGCGATCGGTTTAGCAGTTTTTGCGGTACCTTCGAACGGACAGACAGACAGACAGTCAGATGGACGGACATTTGGTGAATTATAGTAAGATAACCAGTCATTTGATTAGTAGAAATAATAACGATTGAAGGAAAACAAGCAAATCAATTATTTGGATAAACATTTATATTATAAAACAGGAGTGTCTGTCTGCCTGTCCATCCGTCCCAAAACTACTCCCTCAGTTTTGGGGCGAGGCCTGCCATACCTTCTGTGAAATGTTTAGCGGTCCCATTGGATGTCATAAGGTACGTGGGAGGTTTCATAAATATCTCAACACAATCATGATTTTTATTTTCCATTCGTATGAGGTGTTTCGTATCTGCCCTCCATCGTGTGCAGAATCGTCTGTATTGGTTATCACGTTAGATCGGTCAATATTCGTTAACCTCACGAGTGTTTGTAACGTTGTATTTTGTTATATTAATCCTATAGTATTAATTTTTGATTAGAATGATGGTGTTTGGAATGAATATATTGAGAGATTGAGTTAAAAGCAGAATGAGGAAATGACGTGAGGGTTTTGACCCGTGACATTCAAGGATTCGCCATTTGCCGTTTTGCCATTGACTGGGTATAGAACCATTCAGACAGAGTAGGCTTTTTGCCCAAGTCATTCACGAACTGACTGTCCATTCGTGATATTCGTTCGACTGAAGGTGGCACAGGAATGTGGAATTTATTGGTTCATGGATTAATATTCGCCGTTTCTGCATTGTCTGTTTGGTTTTGGCGTAGCCGGGTCCTCACTAGTTACATTATATTTCTTTTCAACATTTTGGAGGTGGCAGGTTTGGAGTTAATTATTCTTTTTTTTTTAATACGAGATCTAGACTCATGGAGGAGCGAGGTGACAGAGAGTAAAAGGCGACATACTGACAGTGGGGCTACAAATGGACAAAACAAGCAATGGCATGAATGAATAGGAATAGAGGGGAGAGAGAATGAGAGGAAACGGTAATTTGCATGTAAGCAGATTGGGTATGGAGGGTTAATGGGGATAGAATCTGGTTAATGGGGACATTTCAAATCTGGCCTCCAAAGCCAGTCGCCGACTGGGCATCCTCCGTCGTGCGAAGTCCTTCCTTGGCACACCTGAGCTCCTCACCACATACAAGGCTTTCATCCGCAGCTCAATGGAATACTGCTCTCCCCTCTGGGCTGGTGCTTCTGCCTCACACCTAGCTCGTCTTCACGCTGTTGAAACCAAAGCATTCAGAATCATTGGAATCTCCCGTGATGAAGCTAACTCCAAGGGCCTCTCACTCACTCACCGCAGGCAGGTTGGTGGTCTTTCCGTCTTCTACCGACTCCTCTCTGGCCTTGCCCCCCCAGCTCTCTCTGGGCTCTGTCCCGCAAATATTCCTACAGGTCGCACAAGATCTGCCTGCAACCCTCTTATGGTTAAACTGCCAAAATCAAGACTCTCTGCTCACCTTCACTCCTTCATTCCTCGTTTTTCCCGCCTCTGGAACAAACTCCCTCACTCTCTTCAATCCCACTCCTCCCTCCAGGTCTTTAAAACAGCTGTTCACCACCATCTCTTATCTTCCCCCATCCAAAACCTTGATCTTTTCTACCCCTGCTAATTTCACCCCAATTCCACTTTTTTGAAATACCAACTTCTGTCCTGGAAGTCCTTGGTGTCCTTGTGTTTTATACTTCTCCCACCCCCCCCGCCCCCCCCCCCCTTCCCACGCCTCCTCCCCCCAAGCCCTCTATCTCCCACACATCTCCCTGCTCTCAAATGTTGTTTGTGTGCTTTCCCTTCTCTCCCCATCTTGTCTTCCGCTCCCTCTTTTTATATATTTTGTTTGTCTGGTTGATTTGTTTGTGAAGTAAATGTTAGCTCTTTCACGAGCCTCGATTCAGTATACAAAAAAAAAGAAGAAAAAAAGTTCACAGAACGTAGGGATGTAGGGTAACATAAGATGGTGGTGCTCTGCATGCTTGATGTATGAAGCCTTGGATGAAAGAGTGTGATTGAACTGCGTCGGGAAGGCAGTTCCACAATGGGAGAAAACAGAGAAAAGAATGGAAGTGGGGGGTTGGGGGTGGGGGAGGGGGGGGGGGGATAGGGGTGGAAACCTGGATTGGAGGGGATTATCATGGAGGGGGTTGTTTTTTCCATTCCCTGATAACCAGATCACTAGTGCCTCTCACTGCAGCAATTTTGTTATGTAAAGTGGCTGTTTTACCTGTCCAGGACATCTATGATTATAGTGCTTTAACAGGTTTTGACGACCAGCCCACATTGCATGTTTTGTTGCGTATCTCAAGTTGAATAACATATTTTATCAGCTCATGGTTTTATACGACTAGTACATCCACTCCCTCCGGAAGCATAGGGTTGTGCATCAAATAAAGGTCACAATTGGGGCGTAGTGTTAAACAGCAGTAGTGACTCTTTGAAAAGGTAATCAAATGTCTTTGTAGTTTATAATATTTCTTACTCTGGCAGGTGTGCCTCACGAAACGCCACGATAAGCTATTTATACACCTCAACTCAGCTTTCGCCCAAGGCGGAAAACACCCTTGGGAAGAAGAGCAAATTAAGTCACTACAACCTCCATTATCTGGCCTTTAATCCTCCTGGTAAGTTTGGTTGAGATTGGATAAGTAACGATCGTATATATAGTGGTCAGACAAAGACAGACAGACAGAGAGAGCGGTGTATTTTAGTATGATGGGCTTATACCAGGTGAAGGAGACATCGTAGAGAGATTTATGTGCACCAAATTAATTGACTTTAAATCAACATTCTTGTGTGAGATTCAACAAAGTTCTACTTTCTCCCTCTTCCGATCCCTCACCATGTAACACTGCCAGAACACAGGTGTCCCCATATCACTATTTTTACTATGTCCGTCATTATTCCTCGACTTGTGAAATATTTTTCATGATCTTTTCCACCAAGTATGCTCTTGTTTGTTACCTGTGCCACCAAAGGTAGACAAATGTTGTGTTTTCACCCCTGTCTGTCTGTTTGTTTGTTTGTCTGTGAGCAGGATATCTCAAAAAGTTGTGGACGGATTCGGATGAAACTTGGTGGACAGGTTGTGTGTGTGTGACAAGGACGAATTGATCCGATTTTAGTGAAGATCCGGATCCGGATACTTAGTCAGGGCCCTTAGGGATATTTTGGGGCCGTTTGGTTCAAATTCTTCCAAAAGCACCAAATTTGGCCCAGATGTTGCCCATGCCATACTCTTTCGATTTTTGACGGGCGCCAAGACGGGCGCCCTCCCCCCCCCCCCGGGGGCCCCATATTGGCGAAATACTAAATGGCCGCCACCCGGATTAGAGGAAAATCAGTTAAATAACCAAAAGGGTTGGAATCATGCATGATACCACTTTTCAGGGGTTTTCGAGGTCGAGGAATCCAATTATGATGTTATTTTGATGATTTGAGGTCAAGGTCAACCCTCAAGGTCATCTTAAAGGTCACTTTTGAGTCAAAACTGTCGGATTTTGAGTGTTTTTTCAAGATTTACGCGAGGTTCACCATTTTATGTTTCTGGGTTGGAGAATCGAACTCTGACCTTATTTTTGACAATTAGAGGAAATATTTACATGTCTATTTCCTAATTTTCAGGCATATGCAGTTCATCAGTCTAATTACAAAGGTACGGATTTTGATGTTTTATGAACTGTATGCCATATCCTTGTGTTTAATTTTTGTGCGATCATGATCCGGGTTCATGTATACATGATTGTATACATGTCATAAATATGACGTCATCGGTCATGTGACCTGGCGGCCATATTGGATTTTATGAAAACCTTAAAAATGGATCCCTGCCTTCATTTTTCGATCGATTCATTTTGAACTTTGACCACTTATAGTACGCCATGTGGTTGGATGCATATCCTAATTATGACGTCATAGGTCAGGTGACATGGCGGGATGGACCGGTATGGTCCCCGGATCATACCGCCCTTGGCGCCCGTCAAAAATCGAAAGAGTATGGCATGGGCAACATCTGCGCCAAATTTGATGCTTTTGGAAGAATTTGAACCAAAATATTCCTAAGGGCCCTGACTAACTAGCATTTTAAAAGCGATTCTTTGCCATTGAAATACAAGGCCAAAAACGATATATAGTACAATATCTCAAAAGGTTTTGGACAGATTATGACAAAACTTGGTGGATGAGTTGGGTAGGTGTCAAGAACATGTCATTTAGATTTTGGTTAAGGTCCAGATGCACATCCGGCCTATGAATGCTGTACAAAACGTGAAGTGTCCATCCTGGTGGAGGTTTGGGCTCTACTGAGTGCGTCCAAGTTTTAAATGCTTTCCTGAATTATAAATTGTAACTTTGAGTATCTTTCTTTCACCAAAAACTGTTGAAAAGTAAAGCTTTCGGAGACTTTTTCCTTCCGATTGACTCAGAATTTCCATACAGTATAACTGTCCTCTACATTAAAACCACAACATTAGCCTTGGCAACAGATGCATCAATACACCAAGCTCAATACACGCTCGTCTGAGTAATGAATCTTTGCAAACATTCTGTTACATGTAACATAAATAACAACAGTAGGTCTGAAACTTACCGGTATTGAAGACAAGAAAACACAATGATGGCAAGAAGTAAAAAGGAAATGGTAACAATACATGCAGTCACCACACCAATCAGAACTGGAAAGTAAAGACAGGGACTGATCAATACTACTTTATCATAGGCATGTAATCATATTAGTAAACGTAACCTCCGCCCACCCTAGGTGGCAGAGGTAACTAGAAAGCATCTCAAAATGCAAAGCCCGCCCACATCCGCTTTGTATTCCGACGTCTTCTTCTTCCATATGCTAAACATGGCGAAAACGGCTAAAAATATATACAAAATGAAAAATGACGATTTTATGCAACTATGACCGTTGGTTGACCTTTTGTTCCAAAAAAACCAAATATGTTGGCTTCAGCGAGTTCCACTTTCTCTGCTCCCATATGCAAATTATTTGGTAATTTGGATAAAAATTGATGATTTTATGCAACCTTTGACCTTTCGACCAAGTTATTAATTTGTCTTCTCCATATTCTCATAATAAAACTTTGTTGAAAATTTGATGACAAAACTCAAAGTGTAAATTGAAATTTCAGGTCAATTGGATGAAAATTTATGATTTTAGGTGATTTTGACCTTTTGACAAAATTATTAATTTGTTTTCACCATTCAATTCAATTCATGGTTTTATTATCAAATCATCGCAGCCAGAAGCTGAATTGTGAATCATTTACAATATAGCATAAAAATCAGGATCATGAAATAGATAAGTAAATAAATTACAATCACTATAACATCTACAAATAATTAAAATGAATTAAAAGGTACTACACTACAAGTACATATATGCAGGCATTAATAACATGAAAAATAAGGATCGTTTAGGGTGCACACATTGTTATAACACACACGCATTGTTATAAAATACACGCATGTTATAAAATACACACATGTTATAAAATATGCACATTGTTAAAATGGCTGAAAGAATAAGTACACAACACAACAACAACAGGCATTTTAAGGCCATTTTCCCTGCTAGAGTGGGGGTTAGCCCTGAAATAACAAGCGTTACGCCTAGGTCCCCCATCAGTGAAGTGATGTGAGTTGACAAAGTGGAAGACGCAAGGCGGCCATCTTGGATTTTGACGTGGTGACCCAATTTTCAATAGTGTTCTCCCTTATGCGTAGATACACCCACACACCAGATTAGAAGTTGATACTTCGCTTATTTTTCAAGATATTTCGCTCACAAGGTTCAGACATACATGGCGGCGGCCATCTTGGATTTTGACGTGGCGACCCAACTTTCAATAGTGTTCTTCCTTATGCGTAGATACACCCACACACCAGATTAGAAGTTAGTAGTTCGTTTATTTTTCAAGATATTTCGCTCACAAGGTTCAGACATACATGGCATCAGACATACATGGTGGTGGCCATCTTGGATTTTGACGTGGGTGCACCCACACACCAAATTCGAATTCGGTCCTTCGCTTAGCACGCACGCACGCACGTATGCACGCACGCACGCCCGCACGCACGCACGAACGGACGCACGGACGGACACACGGACAGATGCACACACGGACGGACACACAGACGGGCGCACACACGGACGGACACACGGACGGACGTACACACGGACGGACACACGGACGGACGCACACACGGACGGACACACAGACGGACGCACACACGGACGGAGGGGAAAACCATAGTCCCCCTTTCGCTCCGCGGTGCGACGGGGGACAATAAGTACCAAGATAAAATTTCCGAAATATATAAAGCTAACGAAAGAAAGAAGTGAGTCTGTTATTGCACAGTCTACATGCTGTATTATAAAACCTACATGATTGGATAAAGGTTGGGATAATGGCAATCTTAATAAAATAGAATATCAAATATGTATAAACTTGTGAGTTATTGCACCTAACATGCGATTAAAAGATACCTTATTAATGAAAAAAAAGAAAGAAGAAGAGAGATTGATCTTACTTCGAGGACATTGATGGTATTTAAAAGTCTAACTATATAAGGGATTGCACTCTTTCTGTAACGTTCAGTCCTGCACCTAATTTCAATGAGTTTGTTGCTGTGACGTAATTGTCTAAGTGACGATTGTTTGTCTGGTAACCAGTCTGGGAATCTACTATGCAAAGAAGATGCAAAGTTACTACAAAGTTGTTCATGACGTTCGTACAGTGAATTCAGCTGGCAGGTACTCAAGGCATTGTGGTAGGAATCATAATCGCCAGCAAAAAGAATCCTCAATGCTCGTCTTTGTATCGATTCAATCAATGCATGCTGTTGTTGCTGATGTTGTGTCAGTCAGGAATGCCATACGGGACAGCAATATTCCAACATAGGTCTGATGTAAGAAATGTACACAGTGATGAGATCTTCTTTCGGAATATGGAACTTCCTCAAATATCGTATCATGTACACCATATTCTCATCGTAAAACTTTGTTGACAATTTGATGACAAAACTTAAATGTCAAAAAAACCTACAACCAGGACGGACACAGACACACACACAAGTGATTGTAAAACCCTGTCTCCCGGTTTTACAATGGGACGCACGGGGGACTGGCTAATCTATCTATAATTCCACTAATCTCTGTGTGTCTGTGTGTCTGTGTGTGTGTCTGTGTGTTTGTCTGTGACCGCTGTTTCTCGACAACCACGGGTCCGATATACTTGAAACTTGCCAGGTATATTGCTGGGGACCCGAGGATGTGCCTTTTCAAGGTTTCATATTAATCGGACAAGTAGTTACCGAGCTATGGCGATTTCTTTACCAAACTCCGCAAGCCGTTCGCTTTGGACCAAACCATTGCATGTAAATAGAGGGGGGGGGGGGGGGGGGGATTGTCACCGTACTCGCAAGCCGTTCGCTTTGGACCAAACCATTTCATGTAAATAGAGGGGGGGGGGGATTGTCACCGTACTCGCAGGCCGTTCGCTTTGGACCAAACCATTTCATGTAAATAGAGGGGGGGGGATATAATTTTAGATATATATATAGTATGGGCATGCCCTAGTCTATCTATAATTCCAGTAATCTCTGTGTGTGTGTGTGTCTGTGTGTATGCGACCGCTGTTTCTCGACAACTACCGGTCCGATATACTTGAAACTTGCCAGGTATATTGCTGGGGACCCGAGGATATGCCTTTTCAAGGTTTCATATTAATCGGAGAAGTAGTTACCGAGCTATGGCGATTTCTTTACCAAACTCCGCAAGCCGTTCGCTTTGGACCAAACCATTTCATGTAAATAGAGGGGGGGGATTGTCACCGTACTCGCAAGCCGTTCGCTTTGGACCAAACCATTTCATGTAAATAGAGGGGGGGGATTGTCACCGTACTCGCAAGCCGTTCGCTTTGGACCAAACCATTTCATGTAAATAGAGGGGGGGGATTGTCACCGTACTCGCAAGCCGTTCGCTTTGGCTTTGCGAATGGACCAAACCATTTCATGTAAATAGAGGGTCTAAAGATAGAGGGGGGGGGATATAATTTTAGATATATATATAGTACGGGCATGCCCTAGTAATAATAATTACTAGAATTGCAGATATTCACAAATGCATGCAACCCCCCCTCACCCCCCGTCCAAACTCCCAACTCCCCACCACTAAAATATTTAGGTGCTCTAGTCGGAAGGGGCTGTTGGAAGGTCTTTTTACGCAATCTGTGGCATACAAACAACCATCACCGTGATTCTTCATAGTGACTTAAAATTATATACAACAAGCATTCTGAGTATTGCGCTGCAATACATGTCCCCTACCGGCAGTCTGTCGTCCGGAAAACTGTTGGGGAAATTACCAAAGTTCAAAGTGCCATAACTTTGTCAAAAATGATCGAAACGTCGTGAAGTTCGAACTTGATCTGTAACCTATCATGAGGAAACCATGTACCAAGTTTGAAATCATTAGCATTAAGAGTTTAGAAAAAAAAGTCCGGAAAACTGTTCTTTGCATGACCGACTGACGGACTGACGGACTGACAGACTGACAGACGGAGGGACGGAGTGCAAACCTATAGTCCCCTCCGGTGTACACCGGTAGGGGACTAATAACATTATTTATATAGACACAGTTCTTCTGCTAACAGGGATTCACAGATGAAGCAATAAGTGTATAATCTATGACAAATATAGGAAAGTGCTGACCGGATGGCCTAGAGGTACGGACACTCGCCTTTAAGCTGTCTAGCCTGGGTTTGAATCCCGACCCAGCTACAAACTGTCATCCCGGTGTTTCTCAAGCAGGGTGATTCATCAATGTGTGTGCGATGCCTTGGATAGACGTTAAACGGGGGTCCCGTCTGCCAGTATTAGTTGGTGGTCGTTAAAGATCCCACAGTGTCCTTCACGAGGAGTAGGCGAGCTATTGCTGGCAACCTGGACAAATTACAAATTCCTGCCCTAACCAGCAGAGGGCGCTGCAACAGCTGAAAAGGGGCGCCTTCAGCCAATGACACCAGCAGAGGGCGCTGCAACAGCTGAACAGGGGCGCCTTCAGCCAATGACGCTACCCCGCAGCCTTGTGCTGTATACGAAAGAAGAAATATAGTAAAATAGAAGTACAAACATAGGGGCAATACCTCTGGTGCTCACCTGGTAGAGTAAACAGTATACTGCACTGACTGAAGGTATTTTAAACCAATTTCAATGGTTGCTAGAAGACAGGGCAGCATGTAGAATCATACTAACTTAATCATAAGACTTTCGACAAACAAACCAAAAAAATACCAATTTTGGGGGGCAATCCCCCCCCCCGCCCTCCCCCACCTCCAACCCCGTATACCTCCTCAGACCCCAATTTTTCTAATGCCATGAACAAACATTGGTACATCACAGGTGATGAAGGTTCTGGTGAAGTTTCATCAAAATAGTGTGTGGGGTTTCAGAGGAAAAAACAAATTCCTATTTTGGGGGGTCGGGGATCCACTTTGATCCCGGTAAACCGACCTAGACCCCGATTTTTAATGCCGTGAACAAACTCACAACACAACACATACTATTTGTGCCTAATTTTGTCGCAATCCCATCAGCGGTTTCGGAGAAGAAGTCGCAAGTGTTTACGGACTGATGGACGGACGAACCGCGCTCAAGTGCTTCGCATAAGCTCACCTGAACTTTGTTCCAGGTGAGCTAAAAATAAAATGTATGATAGTCCAATTAAAGGTGTTAAAATGTTGTAAAAGGATTACATAGAAAATTAGTTTCATCAATGTCCTTTTTGTCCTTTGTCCTTTAATGAAGC
This sequence comes from Myxine glutinosa, assembly GCF_964187855.1. Classification (NCBI taxonomy): domain Eukaryota; kingdom Metazoa; phylum Chordata; class Myxini; order Myxiniformes; family Myxinidae; genus Myxine; species Myxine glutinosa. The sequence continues at coordinate 137,023,483 of NC_136271.1, read as the reverse complement.
AACACATCCGCCAAACTAACACATCCGACAAACCAACACATCCGCCAAACGAACACATCCGCCAAACCAACACATCCCCCAAACCAACACATCCGCCAAACCAACACATCCATCAAAGCAACACAACCATCAAAACAACACATCTGCCAAACCAACACATCCGACAAACCAACACATCTGCCAAACCAACACATCTGCCAAACCAACACATCCCCCAAACCAACACATCCGCCAAACCAACACATCCATCAAAGCAACACAACCATCAAAACAACACATCTGCCAAACCAACACATCCGACAAACCAACACATCTGCCAAACCAACACATCCGACAAACCAACACATCTGCCAAACCAACACATCCATCAAAGCAACACAACCATCAAAGCAACACATCTGCCAAACCAACACATCCGACAAACCAACACATCCGCCAAACGAACACATCCGCCAAACGAACACATCCACCAAACCAATACATCCCCCAAACCAACACATCCATCAAAGCAACACAACCACCAAAACAACACATCTGACAAACCAACACATCTGCCAAACCAACACATCCGACAAACCAACACATCTGCCAAACCAACACATCCGACAAACCAACACATCTGCCAAACCAACACATCCGACAAACCAACACATCTGCCAAACCAACACATCCATCAAAGCAACACAACCATCAAAGCAACACATCTGCCAAACCAACACATCCATCAAACCAACACATCCATCAAAGCAACACATCCATCAAAACAACACATCCCTCAAACCAACACATCCGACAAACCAACACATCTGCCAAACCAACACATCTGCCAAACCAACACATCCATCAAACCAACACATCCCCCAAACCAACACATCCGCCAAACCAACACATCCATCAAAGCAACACAACCATCAAAACAACACATCTGCCAAACCAACACATCCGACAAACCAACACATCTGCCAAACCAACACATCCGCCAAACGAACACATCCACCAAACGAACACATCTGCCAAACCAACACATCCATCAAAGCAACACAACCATCAAAACAACACATCTGCCAAACCAACACATCCGACAAACCAATACATCTGCCAAACCAACACATCCGACAAACCAACACATCCCCCAAACCAACACATCTGCCAAACCAACACATCCGACAAACGAACACATCCGACAAACCAATACATCTGCCAAACCAACATATCCGACAAACCAACACATCCCCCAAACCAACACATCCGACAAACCAACACATCTGCCAAACCAACACATCCGACAAACCAACACATCTGCCAAACCAAGACATCCATCAAAGCAACACAACCATCAAAGCAACACATCTGCCAAACCAACACATCCGACAAACCAACACATCTGCCAAACCAACACATCCGACAAACCAACACATCTGCCAAACCAACACAACCATCAAAGCAACACATCCGACAAACCAACACATCTGCCAAACCAACACATCCGACAAACCAACACATCTGCCAAACCAACACATCCATCAAAGCAACACAACCATCAAAACAACACATCTGCCAAACCAACACATCCGACAAACCAACACATCTGCCAAACCAACACATCCATCAAAGCAACACATCCATCAAAGCAACACATCTGCCAAACCAACACATCTGCCAAACCAACACAACCATCAAAGCAACACATCCGACAAACCAACACATCTGCCAAACCAACACATCCGACAAACCAACACATCTGCCAAACCAACACATCCATCAAAGCAACACAACCATCAAAACAACACATCTGCCAAACCAACACATCCGACAAACCAACACATCTGCCAAACCAACACATCCATCAAAGCAACACAACCATCAAAACAACACATCTGCCAAACCAACGCATCCCCCAAACCAACACATCTGCCAAACCAACACATCCATCAAAGAAACACAACCATCAAAACAACACATCTGCCAAACCAACACATCCGACAAACCAACACATCTGCCAAACCAACACATCCATCAAAGCAACACAACCATCAAAGTAAAACATTGCTTCAAAAAGGGGACCAAAAAAACAACAACAACCACGGTTCCCGAAAAAGGCCAACCCCCGCTTTGCGGGGAAAAAATGGCCTCTAAAGGTGTTTTTTTTTTTTTTAATGTCCTTTTTGTGACTGACCGAAGGCTTTGTGATCACCACTCCATTGTTTTTGGTTGAACATTTTACATCCTTTGTGCTTTGTGTGATATCCACCGCAACCTCTTAAATGTTTTTTCCATGAATTACTCTCTGGAACTTTCATGTGCAATAGGAATACATAAGAACCTTGAAATCGAGTTTGCAGTGTTGAAGATGCGTTTCTAGGCTGAGAAATACCTGCTTTGTAAGGGTGCACACCCAATATGGGCATGTCATCAGGTCGGCAACGAATGGATATGTTGACAGCTGTGGAAAGAGGAAACTAACATGGATTAAACGTGTCTACATGTGGCCTTCATCCCTTCCACAAACGGCAAGATGTGACCTTCGCCACATTCAATTTTTTGTTACACATTTTCAAAATAACACAAAATGGAATCGACGAGGACAGTTCAAGGTTCACGTGGACTTTTTATTTTGTTCATTCAAAAAGTAAAGCTTTGTTTTTTGTATTTTTTAACCTGATCAATTTCTCAGGGTATCCTGCTGCTACACGTACACACCTGTCCCAACATCTGCGTATAAATATTTAGGATATGTGTGCTGCCATTTTAGGATGTGGTCTTTGTCATCTTCACCATTTGTAAATGTAATGCCACCCACATGTTATTTAAATGGTATCAAGAGATGAAGCAACGCTGGACTGCATGAGGTGACAGGTCTAGACTGTATGGGGGATGCCGTATAACTTCTCAAACCATCTCTACAATAGTACCCAGGCCCTTTGTGATCTGGTATACTTGAGGTTCTTGGGTCCTTGAAACCTTGCAGTAAGTTTATGGAAATTAAAGTGAGAAAGAATGATTGTTTCCACACTTCTACCGCCGACATTTAATGTACTGGATGCTAATATGGCTATAACTCCAAAATTAACCTTGTAACATGTTCATGTTTAATATCTGCTTCAATAACGGTAGTTGGTTGCATGCGGCAATGCTCAAGATGGCTCATCAAATTTCGGCGATTTTTGAACTCTGCACCATTGAAATAAACAACTAAATGACAGTGCATCACCAAATTGTGCACGGTCTCCTGTGAATCCTTCCTGCATCACCAAATTGTGCACAGACTCATGTGAATCCTTTCTGCATCACCAAATTGTGCACAGTCTCCTGTGAATCCTTCCTGCATCACCAAATTGTGCACGGACTCCTGTGAATCCTTCCTGCATCACCAAATTGTGCACGGACTCCTGTGAATCCTTCCTGCATCACCAAATTGTGCACAGTCTCCTGTGAATCCTTCCTGCTTCACCAAATTGTGCACGGACTCCTGTGAATCCTTCCTGCATCACCAAATTGTGCACAGTCTCCTGTGAATCCTTCCTGCATCACCAAATTGTGCACAGTCTCCTGTGAATCCTTCCTGCATCACCAAATTGTGCACGGACTCCTGTGAATCCTTCCTGCATCACCAAATTGTGCACGGTCTCCTTTGAATCCTTCCTACATCACCAAATTGTGCAAGGTCTCCTGTGAATCCTTCCTGCATCAGCAAATTGTGCACGGTCTCCTGTGAATCCTTCCTGCATCACCAAATTGTGCACGGTCTCCCGTGAATCCTTCCTGCATCACCAAATTGTGCACGGTCTCCCGTGAATCCTTCCTGCATCACCAAATTGTGCACCGTCTCCTGTGAATCCTTCCTGCATCACCAAATTGTGCACGGTCTCCTGTGAATCCTTCCTGCATCACCAAATTGTGCACGGTCTCCTGTGAATCCTTCCTGCATCACCAAAGTGTGCACAGTCTCCTGTGAATCCTTCCTGCATCACCAAATTGTGCACGGTCTCCCGTGAATACTTCCTGCATCAATAAATTGCACACAGTTTCCTGTGAATCCTTCCTGCATCACCAAATTGTGTACGGTCTCCTGTAAATCCTTTCTGCATCACCAAATTGTGCATGGTCTCCTGTGAATCCTTCCTGCATCACCAAATTGTGCACGGTCTCCTGTGAATCCTTCCTGCATCACCAAATTGTGCACGGTCTCCTGTGAATCCTTCCTGCATCACCAAATTGTGCACGGTCTCCTGTGAATCCTTCCTGCATCACCAAATTGTGCACGGTCTCCCGTGAATCCTTCCTGCATCACCAAATTGTGCACAGTCTCCTGTGAATCCTTCCTGCATCACCAAATTGTGCACAGTCTCCTGTGAATCCTTCCTGCATCACCAAATTGTGCACGGTCTCCTGTGAATCCTTCCTGCATCACCAAATTGTGCACGGTCTCCTGTAAATCCTTTCTGCATCACCAAATTGTGCATGGTCTCCTGTGAATCCTTCCTGCATCACCAAATTGTGCACACTCTCCTGTGAATCCTTCATGCATCACCAAATTGTGCACGGTCTCCTGTGAATCCTTCCTGCATCACCAAATTGTGCACGGTCTCCTGTGAATCCTTCCTGCATCACCAAATTGTGCATGGTCTCCTGTAAATCCTTCCTGCATCACCAAATTGTGCATGGTCTCCTGTAAATCCTTCCTGCATCACCACATTGTGCACGGTCTCCCGTGAATCCTTCCTGCATCACCAAATTGTGCACGGTCTCCCGTGAATCCTTCCTTCATCACCAAATTATGCACGGTCTCCCGTGAATCCTTGCTGCATCACCAAATTGTGCACGGTTTCCCGTGAATCGTTCATGCATCACCAAATTGTGCACGGTCTCCTGTAAATCCTTCCTGTATCACCAAATTGTGCACGGTCTCCTGTAAATCCTTCCTGCATCACCAAATTGTGCACGGTCTCCTGTAAATCCTTCCTGCATCACCAAATTGTGCACGGTCTCCTGTAAATCCTTCCTGCATCACCAAATTGTGCAGAGTCTCTTGTGAATCATTCCTGCATCACCAAATTGTGCACGGTCTCCTGTAAATCCTTCCTGCATCACCAAATTGTGCACGGTCTCCTGTAAATCCTTCCTGCATCACCAAATTATGCACGGTCTCCTGTAAATTTCTTCCTGCATCACCAAATTGTGCACGGTCTCCTGTAAATCCTTCCTGCATCACCAAATTGTGCACGGTCTCCTGTGAATCCTTCCTGCATCACCAAATTGTGCACGGTCTCCCGTGAATCCTTCCTTCCCAAGGAATCTAATGAAACACATCTGTTCCACGGCGCGTGTGACTTCTCATCGGGTTGACGACATATCATTGCATTTCAGCATTTCTATAATAAAATGTCCACGTCAACGTTAAACTTCCCCACTTTTATGTAGATATCTTGATAAGCAGCAAAACACGCATTAGCCTACCTGAAGCATCGTAGCAAAAGGCACCAAATAGCAGTGCTGAAGAATTGACGGTAGAATCGTGTGCACAATTCTCTGTGTTGTTCACCTGCTCCTTTGTGTTTTTACCTCCTTCTAACCATCCGATCCTGCATGCCCCGCCATCATCACACCATATTGACGCAGTTTGGGCCAGACAGACAGGCCATGCGGCCTGCCAGATACAATTACAGCAACTATTGCACACACGATTAGCAACGTATTTCGTTGTAAGCACTTCGACATATATACATTATCATTGTTGGGTTAGCCGTTGCTGCTTTCAAATAAACTCGCTGCAATGTTGAAGGAAGGTACGTTATATACACACTCAATGTAGCCTCACCAGCAAACATTGAAGTCGGTGCCATTCTGTGCTTTCTGTAGTTGTTCCTCTGTAGCAAGTTTGACATTTTCATCATTGCACGCCTCTTGTGCCATACTGTACGACATCGAGGTGGAAATATTCACCAGGTAGAAAACACCATTCTCTTGGCACGAGAATCGTGTTCCTAGGGGATGAGAAAGGAATGTCTCAGCACATAACAAGGTCATGTCAAGAGATGGGACAGGATACGTAGGCCAAAAATGGGTGGGTGCTGTTTACGTGATGCTGCCATGCCAGTAAATCGATGGTTTTGGTGACTGGCGTTCATGGGTTTTTTTTTCTCACTTCAGCACTCACGTAAAAGTACAAGAAAATTGGTCTTTAAAAAAAAAAAAACTACTGATTTCTCTTGAGGACTGATGAGAAATATTTCCTAAGAATAGAGCTATTGATAATAACACTTCTTAACATGATATAATCGACAATACACAAGACTATGTCATCAACGTCTACTTTCAAATCAGCAAAGATTTTCCCACAAGAGCTAGAACACTGAACGGATCAGGATGCAACAGAGCGAAAAGAGAGAGAGAGAGAGAGAGAGAGAGAGAGAGAGAGAGCGAAAAGAGAGAGAGAGAGAGCGAAAAGAGAGAGAGAGAGAGAGAGACAGAGCGAAGAGAGAGAGAGAGAGAGAGAGAGAGAGAGAGCGAAGAGAGAGAGAGCGAGAGAGCGAAGAGAGAGAGAGAGAGAGCGAAAAGAGAGAGAGAGAGTGAAAAAGAGAGAGAGCGAAAAGAGAGAGAGAGAGAGAGAGAGAGAGAGAGAGAGAGAGAGAGAGAGCGAAGAGAGAGAGAGAGCGAAAAGAGAGAGAGTGAAAAGAGAGAGAGAGAGAGCGAAAAGAGAGAGAGAGCGAAAAGAGAGAGATAGAGCGAAAAGAGAGAGAGAGAGAGCGAAAAGAGAGAGAGAGAGCGAAAAGAGAGAGAGAGCGAAAAGAGAGAGAGAGAGAGAGCAAAAAGAGAGAGAGAGCGAAAAGAGAGAGAGAGAGCGAAAAGAGAGAAAGAGCGAAAAGAGAGAGAGAGAGCGAAAAGAGAGAGAGAGAGCGAAAAGAGAGAGAGAGAGAGAGAGAGAGAGCGAAAAGAGAGAGAGAGCAAAAAGAGAGAGAGAGCGAAAAGAGAGAGAGAGAGAGAGTGAAAAGAGAGAGAGAGAGCGAAAAGAGAGAGAGAGAGAGCGAAAAGAGAGAGAGCGAAAAGAGAGAGAGAGAGCGAAAAGAGAGAGAGAGAGAGTGAAAAGAGAGAGAGAGAGAGCGAAAAGAGAGAGAGAGAGAGAGCGAAAAGAGAGAGAGAGAGAGCGAAAAGAGAGAGACTTTTTTTTTTGACTTTTTAGTCCTTTTATTACAAAAATATAAAAGTAACAATATACACGTTTTGCAATGAAATCAATAATGCCAACAAAAGGAAAAAAGAAAAAAAAGGAAGAAGCACCCAATGATCATCAAATAAGAAACAATCAGTATCTCACAACAGTATTCTAAATTCGTTTTCTTTAACCTCACAAAACCCACCAACACACCAAGTATCAACAAAGTTTTGAAAATTTCCGGCCTTGTTGGAAAGGGTGAACTCCAGTTTCAATCTTGCTGAGACTAATGCCTTAAAAGACAACATGATATTGCAGTGCTCTATCGGTTTGCCAGATAGTTTGTCTTTTCTTGTCAAATAAACAGCAAGTTTCGCAGTTGCTATTAGGAAACTAAACAGTTTAGATGCAGGATTCTGTTTAGGAGCAAAACCAAAGACGAAATTTCTCAAAGAAAAAGTAACATGCATTTCATGTGCAATGTAATTCAACCAATGAAACAAAGGAAATAATCGGATACAGTCTATGAATGCATGAAACAAGTCCTCATTGACTGTACAGAAGGGACAACAAACAGATACAGGAGAAAAATGTCTAATAAACGTGTTGGAGGGAACAATCCAGTGGGCCAAACGCCACTGGAGATCACCTGTTCTTTTGGATGTGGGCTCACTATACATGGCTTCCCAGATAGGTTCGGAGGGGGGTCCTCCGGGTAACAATCCTTTCCATCGGGTAACTCCATTTAACGAAGGGTTCCCATTTAACAGCTTGAGGCACATCTTGTAGATGCCCTTGCTGTCCATTGTCTGGAAAAGCTTTGACCCATCGCTAACAGGGGGCAAATCATTTTGAATGGGTTCAACAATCAATTTAGGCACTGTCGGCTCATTTAGATCTTCTTCTGTACCTCGAGTCCAAGTTAGGCCAAGTTGCCGTCCCACCTGAATCATTTTCCTCAAAATTTTTGCAATCATCCTATGGGATCAAATCCCTGTCAGGTCGGCGATTTCACTTACGGATTTCCAACCATACCCTGAGTCATGTCGGAGATGCCGCACCTTCACGATACCAGCTGCTATAAAGTGTTGGCAAAAATCTCGACTCTTTGGAATGTCGGGAAAGAGAGGGTTATAGAACAAAGGCTCGTGTGCCAGCATTTTCGTTACATATGTGTCCGCCTGACGACTCACAGAAAGGCTCTGCCAGGCATTTAAGAGGCTTTGGTAAAAAGCAGGGAGAACCGATGTGTCGACATGTTGGAGGTTCATTTGAAAATGTTCAAACCCGTACCCGAGCCTACCCGCTCGCTGCAGTACAAGGCGTGCAGGGAGCCGGCCTGGCAGATGTTCCATGTAGAGGAGACGTTGAATGGACCGCAGCCGGAAGGCCATTAGGCAGGCTTTGATGTCGACGAGGTTGTGGCCACCCTCAGCCGAGGGGCGACATATCACATCGGGTCGTAGCCAGTGGTAGCCTCCCCAGAAGAAGTCCACCAGTTTGCCCTGGATTGCTTTGAGTAGGGCCTCCGGCGGTTGCAGGCAGATGAACCTATGCCACAACATTGTGGCAACTAAGTTGTTGATCACTAGCACACGGCCCTTGAAGGACAAATGAGGTAAAACCCTTTTCCATCGGTTCAATCTTTCTCCCACTTGCTCAATTACCCCATCCCAATTTCTCTGAGCATACTGTGGGGAACCAAGGAATATGCCCAAGTACTTAATTCCCTCATTTCCCCACTGCAACCCTGCGGAGAGGGATGGGGGCAGCTGTGGTACAGGCTGAAGAAGGTTGCGATAAGGGGAGGGTATCCATAATGTCTTGCTCTTGTTCCAATTGATTTTTAAAGAGGAGGCAGCGTGAAACTTTGATAGGCACTCAACAAGGATATCAATATCATCCTTATCTTTTACAAAGATGCAGACGTCATCCGCATAAGCACATAGGGTTAGCGGTGCACTCATGGGAGAAAGTGCTATTCCAGAAATCTTCTTTCTCAGTAGATTGAGAAGAGGCTCTAAAGAAAGAGCAAACAATAAACCAGAGACTGGGCACCCTTGCCGAACCCCTCTCCGAACCTTGATGGGGGGAGCCAGCACATTATTAATCTTAATTAAACTAAATACATCTGTGTATAGCAAGGAAATGTAGGAACGAAAGTTTGCTCCGAGGCCGCATACCTGTAACACATGATGCATAAACTTATGGTCGATACTGTCAAATGCCTTTTCAAGATCAAGCGACATCATTCCAAAGTCTTCTTTAACACGGTTACCATCAATGAGATCTCTGATTAAAGAAATATTATCATGGATGGATCTTCCAGGAACACAGTAACTCTGTTCTGGTAGTACTAGATCACCAATAACCTTTTTTAGTCGATTAGCTAGTACTTTTGAAAAAAGCTTGTAGTCCGTGCACAGCAGGGAGATCGGTCGCCAGTTCACCAAAAGTCGGGGATCTTCAGTTTTCGGGAGCAAGCACACTACGGCTCTTCTTAGACTCAGCGGCATTATACCAGTCTGTATAGAAGTGTCCAAAACATTCAGCAACTCAGGGCCTAAAAGGTCCCAAAATGTCAGAAAGAATTCGGGAGGTAGACCGTCAATACCCAGAGCTTTCCCTGAATCCATGGCAGCAAAAGCACAGGTTAGCTCAAGGAGGGTGATTGGTAGGTCAAGCTCCAACCGTTGAGCCTCAGTTAGGGAGGGGAGGTGAGAGGTAAAATCCATCATTGTATCATTACAAACAGTCTGCTCCTCAAAAAGTTTTGTAAAGAATTCAATAATGTTTATTCTAACATCATCCTCATTGACAACAACGTTGCCTCTTGAGTCCAAAACAGAAGAGATTAGCCGTGATGGCTTGCTTAAGGATTCTAAATGAAAGAATGACTTGTTTGGGGTGTCTGATAATTTTACATTCTGTATTCTAAGTCTAATTAATGTACCGGCTGCTTTCTCTTGAACTAACTCCCTTAAAAGAGCTTTCTTTACAAGCAATAACCGGTAATTGGCGTCATTATTTTCATGAGCCAATTTACTCTCCAATTGTAGAATATCCAATTCCAACCGGGCCATTGTAATGTGCTTGTCGTTTGTGCTGTGTGATTGGAAACATTGACAAAAAACCCGAATTTGAGATTTCATGTTATCCCACCATATGCTGGATGAAGAAAAGGAAGATTTCTTTGCTACTAGACTTGCCCAGAAAACACGAAAGGCTTCTTTAAACATACCATCTTCTAGAAGTCTAACATTAAACTTCCAATAAGCGCTCCTATTTGCGGGTTGGGGAAAGGAAAGGTTTAGGGTTACCATATGATGGTCTGAAAACACGGAAGGGAAAAGATTTGAAGAAACCGCAGTATTTTTAAAGGGTACGTTGATGTACCATCTGTCAAGCCTTGCCAAGGATACTCGACTATTGGCGCATCGACACCAGGTGTACTGGGATGTGTTTGGGTGGTGCAACCGCCAAACATCAACGAAGCCCATTGTGCTAAAAAAATTGGATAAGTGTACATGGGACTCAGGATGGGGTTCGACAGAGTTTCTGTCAACCGATGGGTCGAAGGTGCAATTGAAATCACCTCCGACACACACACAATGATCAAAATCAACTGATCTTAAGTGATTTATCATTGAGGTGAAGAAGGACTTACGCTCTACGCTATCACTTGGCGCATACACATTAAAAATGGTGTAATGGAAGTTATGGCTTACTAGTTTGAGAGAGCTAAGCCGACCATTTATTACCTCCTGAAAATGGCATGACTCACACACGAGGCCTGGCTTCAGCAAGAAGCCGATTCCAGCAGATGAAGCTGATAAATTGCTGAAATAGCATTGGCTCTTAAAAAGTTGATGCCAGTTATGTTCCACATTTGGTGTGATGTGAGTTTCTTGAAGTAAGATCACATCCGCCTTTTTCCGTTGAAATATGTTTTTTACTTGAACCTGGCAGAGGTGGCTAGCACCACCACCGTTAATATTTAAAGTTGCAAGTTTTATAGTTTTCATCCTGTATTGATGAAATCAGCCTGTGGCTGGGAACACTCTACACCTGCACGTGTGATGAATTTTCTTAACTTGTGGTATTGTGACTTATTCAGGTCAAATTGTTCAGGCGTTTTAATTATGGATTTTGCAGTGTGGATGAATGCAACCAAATCGTCAAAATAGTCTTTAATGACTATGTTACGCTGTCTGTACGTTTCGGCTAGAAACGACACGATGTGTTGGGGGGGTATCTGTGACTGAGATGCTGATGACTGTGACAGCTCAGTCACTTCCACCTCGTCCTCAGACTCTGACAGGTCTGATAATGTCCCGCCTGGATCTTGGGCCTTACTTGCAGCTCTCACAAGCTCCTCTGGAGGCATCTCCTGAGATTTCGTTGGGTACTCTGGTACACACTCACGAGCAGACTGGTGCTTACTTTCTTTATGTGTGCTTTGGCAAATGGCTGCAGATCTCTGCGTAGCCGGGGTTACGATTTCTGTTTGTAAGACAGAGCAATTTGTTTGGTCACCAGTCCGCTCAGCTACTGGAGGGGGGACCGTAGGGCTTCACGTTCAGGCTCAAAAATGGCCGCATTGTTCGGATCAATGTAGCTTTTATTCTCAGAGCCTGGGAAATCAGTAACATCCTCTTTTCCACTTTGGCGTTCGATATTTTCGTTTGCTGTAAACGTTTTGCCCTCTTTTGCAGAGACAGTGTCTCTGCCCAAGACAGCCTTCTTTATCGCACCATCGGGGCTATTTGTTAGTGGTGCTTTCCGTTTTTTGGTCAGTATGACAAGTTCTTCATTCATGGGTTCGCCAGCAGTACTAGCATCACCAAGTGCCATCTCACTGGGTTTGGGTAGCACCGGGGCGTCGGGAAGCACGGTCGGGGCATCGGGAAGCACAGTCGTGGCGTCGGGAAGCACGGTCGGGGCTTCGGGAAGCACGGTTGGGGCTTCGGGTAGCACGGTTGGGGCTTCGGGTAGCACGGTTGGGACTTCGGGAAGCGTAGTCGGGACATCGGGAAGCACAGTTGGGACATCAGGAAGCACAGTTGGGACATCAGGAAGCACAGTCGGGGCGTCGGGAAGCACGGTCGGGGCTTCAGGTAGCACGGTTTGAGCGTCGGGGAACACGGTTTGAGCGTCGGGGAGCACGGTTTGAGCGTCGGGGAGCACGGTCGGGGCGTGGGGAAGCACGGTCGAGGCGTGAGGAAGCACGGTCGAGGCGTGAGGAAGCACGGTCGAGGCGTGAGGAAGCACGGTCAGGGCGTTTTCTTTTTTACAGCCCACATTGGTGTGTCCCAATTTGCCGCACTTCGTACAAGATGCTTTGGGACAAAACCTTTTAACGTGTCCGAAGGCTCCACAAAGGAAGCACGTTAAGGTGCCTGACGAAGCGTAGGCCTACATTTGATATTGACGATCATTTACCGAAATTTTAAACGAGATGTTTAGTCCTGTATCGTCGCCGCGATCAGGAAGCACCATGAATACTTGTCTCCGGAAACTCATAACATGTTTCACTCGTTCATCCCGACATCCCAGGGGAATCATCGAGATTCGGGAAACAACAGTTCCATACCGGGTCAGAACAGCCATTAACTTATCATCTGTGATAAACGGAGCGACATTTGAAATAATAACTTTAATCGCCGGTGTGTCCATCGGGGAAACCATGACGAACTGCCCACCTTTCAATGACAGACCGGTACTAACAACATCATGCACGAACTTCTCGTCCGACACGAAAACAATAAACTTTTGGTTCATCCGCGACGCGGCGCGGACATTTCCATCGCCGATAACATTCCCTACAGCTAGGATAATGTCCTCGGTAGGAACACCTTCGGGAGGGACACACACGAAAGCATGCTTCCTTGTTAGGGTTTCAAACCCTTCCTGCCGTGCACGAACACTCGCCATAACGGCGATGTCTCACCTTTCCACCTTGACCAGGCGGAAAGGACACAAAATAAATAAAGTCGAAATGAAATAATAAATAATAAAGTTCTCACGACGCGAGTAAGGTAAACAGCACCGACGGAGCAGGTAAACTGAACCGAACGGGTCTGCTCTCACCCTTGGGCTCTTCTCTCACTCTCTCTGTCTCAAGGGAGGGAAAAGAGGGACAGGTGGTAACGAAGAACACGACAAAAGCACGATGGGAAAAAAAGGAATGGGGAGGGGGGGGGGGGGGCGGAAACCAACATAAGCACAGAGCTACAGCACACGAACACGAGTGCACGCCATCTTGCCACGCCCAACACACGAACGGCCAGCAGGGGGCGAGAGAGAGAGAGCGAAAAGAGAGAGAGAGAGCGAAAAGAGAGAGAGAGAGCGAAAAGAGAGAGAGAGAGCGAAAAGAGAGAGAGAGCGAAAAGAGAGAGAGAGAGAGCGAAAAGAGAGAGAGAGCGAAAAGAGAGAGCGAGCGAAAAGAGAGAGAGAGCGAAAAGAGAGAGAGAGAGCGAAAAGAGAGAGAGAGAGAGCGAAAAGAGAGAGAGAGCGAAAAGAGAGAGAGCGAAAAGAGAGAGCGAGAGAGCGAAAAGTGAGAGAGAGAGAGAGCGAAAAGAGAGAGAGAGAGAGAGCGAAAAGAGAGAGAGAGAGCGAAAAGAGAGAGAGAGAGAGCGAAAAGAGAGAGAGAGCGAAAAGAGAGAGAGCAAAAAGAGAGAGAGAGCGAAAAGAGAGAGAGAGAGAGAGCGAAAAGAGAGAGAGAGAGCGAAAAGAGAGAGAGAGAGCGAAAAGAGAGAGAGAGAGCGAAAAGAGAGAGAGAGAGTGAAAAGAGAGAGAGAGAGCGAAAAGAGAGAGAGAGAGAGAGTGAAAAGAGAGAGAGAGAGAGAGAGCGAAAAGAGAGAGAGAGAGCGAAAAGAGAGAGAGAGAGAGTGAAAAGAGAGAGAGAGAGCGAAAGGAGAGAGAGAGAGCGAAAAGAGAGAGAGAGTGAAAAGAGAGAGAGAGAGAGCGAAAAGAGAGAGGGAGAGAGAGCGAAAAGAGAGAGAGAGCGAAAAGAGAGAGAGAGAGCGAAAAGAGAGAGAGAGAGAGAGCGAAAAGAGAGAGAGAGAGAGCGAAAAGAGAGAGAGAGAGAGCGAAAAGAGAGAGAGAGAGCGAAAAGAGAGAGAGAGAGAGAGCGAAAAGAGAGAGAGAGAGAGAGCGAAAAGAGAGAGAGAGAGAGCGAAAAGAGAGAGAGAGAGAGCGAAAAGAGAGAGAGAGAGAGAGCGAAAAGAGAGAGAGAGCGAAAAGAGAGAGAGAGAGCGAAAAGAGAGAGAGAGAGCGAAAAGAGAGAGAGAGAGCGAAAAGAGAGAGAGAGAGAGAGTGAAAAGAAAGAGAGCGAAAAGAGAGAGAGAGAGAGCGAAAAGAGAGAGAGAGAGCGAAAAGAGAGAGAGAGAGTGAAAAGAGAGAGAGAGAGCGAAAAGAGAGAGAGAGAGCGAAAAGAGAGAGAGAGCGAAAAGAGAGAGCGAGAGAGAGAGCGAGAGAGAGAGAGAGCGAGAGAGCGAGAGAGCGAGAGAGCGAGAGAGCGAGAGAGAGCGAGAGAGCGAGAGAGAGAGCGAGAGAGCGAGAGAGCGAGAGAGCGAGAGAGAGAGAGAGAGAGAAAAAAGAAAAAGAAACAAACAAACACACAGAGAGAGGGAGGAATGAGGGGCAGGGGAGCTGGACTGGATGAGGTGACAGGACTGGATGAGGTGACCCCGAGCACGCACGGGGTGGATGAGATGGGTACAGAAGGAAACTCTGAGGAAGGAAAAACTGGGAATTTGGAATGAGGTGGTATTAGGGTGTAGGAAGGGGAAGGTTAACGAGGGCAGAAAAGATCATGGTTCTGCATGGGGGATGATATGAGATTGTGGTGAAAATCTGTCTTGAAGACCTGGCGGGAAGAGTGAGATTGAAGAGGATGTGTAAGTTGATTCCACAGGCGGGAAAAAGAGGAACAAATGAGTGGAGGTGAACATGAATAGCATGTACAGATATACAGTATGATAGAAAGAGGAAATATTCTAATTTTATCCACCTTCTTCGCACGACAGTAAATCCGTCACTGCGAATTGCTGGGCAAGCCACCACACGTCTACCCACAGACATTGCTTGGGAAAAGAGATCGGCAAGCTCAGACAGAGCCTATGGTATCGAGTCAAACTAACAGTGCACTCTGTGCTTCCTGCTTCATTTCACAGCCACACCCTCCCCTATGCTCCATATTTAAGCCTCAACGTTTTGTGAACCTACTCATGCTTCACAGCTCGTTCAACAGACACTTATTGATTTCTTTTCTCACAACTACAAGGGTGTTCAAGAGTTGGTTAAAGAAAAAGGGAGATGGGAAAAGAGAAAGTTAGATTGCAAGTAGAGACAGGTGAAGTCATATAAAAAACAAGAAGATAAATCCAACAAATCAAGATAAGTTAATTTTACCCATGGAAGGATGGATTCTAACCAGACATCATCAAGATACAATCATGTTATAAGCATTTGATAGATTAGAAGGCAATACATTGAAACATTAACTTGTAATACTTTATTTTCCATATGGCTACCGATAAAAGGAACTCTGTAATTGAAGAAGTCTCAATATTTTTCCTTTGGAAATATATAACTTGTTCACTCAAATAATGAACTCAAATAATGAATAATGAACTCAAACAATGAACGGGAACTGAGTGGTGTGCTGATGAGGAGGGGAGTGTCGTTGAAGCTGAAGGGAAAGGTGTATGCTGCATGTGTGAGAAGTGTTACGATTTATGGCAGCGAGACATGGGTAATGAACGTAGAGCAGCAACGAAGGCTGGAAAGGGTGGAAATGTGAATGGTTCGGTGGATGTGCGGAGTATCGTTGAGAGAGAGGAAGACAAATGATGAATTGCGAAAGATGATGGGAATAGAGCCTGTGATTGATGCTGTGAAGAGGAACAGGTTGAGATGGTCATGTGTTGAGGAAGGATGAAAATGACTGGTTGAGAAGAGTGATAGAAATGAATGTAGCAGGAAGTAGAGGACGGGGAAGACCGAGAAAGACTTGGTTAAAGACGGTGGAAGAAGAAATGCGGGCAAGGGGGTTAACGAGGGGAGATGCAGAAAATAGGGCAAAATGGAGAAGATTGTCATGGGGCCCACAAGGCTAACCCCCGCTCTAGCAGGGAAAATGGCCTTAAAATGCCTGGTGTTGTTGTTGTTGTTGTTTACTCAAATAATGAGAATATATATATATATATATATATATATATATATATTCACAATTTAATTGGACACATAAATATGTATATATAAGGGTAATTGTTGGCTGTCTGTCTTTCCCTGCAGCACGGAAACACTCCTCGGGGAGTAAAAAAACGATAAAGTAAAAATTGCTTCAAATGAATCCACACCTACGGGGAAATTGCAATTTTTTTCAACCAGGCAACAAATTAAATCCGGGCGGTGTATAGGCAACAGACTGCCAAAAATAATATTTTCTTTTTCCTGTAAAGAAATATAAACACCCCCCTCCTCCTTCCCCTCCCCCCCCTCCCCTCCACCTCCGCACCACCCCTATTTGTGAGCTCTTTCAAACAGTGCAAGAATAAAAGGCTTCTTATTTTTTATATCATGGTGTGGCGGACACAAAAGCCCACTGGCGTGGTGACATCATTCCACGCACCAAGTGGGCGGTGGCCACGCCCTAGGGGTAGGCGTGGCCTCATGATATACACCGGGCAACCAGCCCGGAGCATTTCAGTGTTACAGTGTAGTTTTACAATAAAGACGTTTATATGTTACCGCTTGTCCGCTTCCTCCTTGCTCACAAGCAGCGCGCGTAACGTCGCGCTTTACTGGTGACCCTCGACGTTGGATCTGCCGTAGCGATCCTTCCGAACACGACGCCATTGCAATGGCCAACGACAAGGCAATGGCGATTAAACTTCCCGAATTTTGGGAGGCCCAGGCCGAAGTCTGGTTCGTTCAAGCCGAAGCCCAATTTCAGCTTCGGCGCCTCACCATCGACGACCTGCGCTACTGCCATGTCGTCGCCTCCCTCGGGCCCGGCACGGCCGCTCGAGTTGTGTCCGTCCTTCGCCACCCACCGGACGGCCACAAGTACGAGGCACTCAAGCGGCTACTCCTAGCCACGTTCGGCCTCACGGACGACGCACGGGCCGATCGCCTCCTGGATCTCCCCGAGCTCGGTGAGACGCGCCCGTCGGTCCGAATGGACCATATGCTGTCACTGTTGGGCGACGAAGCCCCCGGTTCGCTATTCCGGCGCCAACTTCCAGCGCAGGTTCGCCTCGCGTTGGCCGGGACCGAGCTAACGGAACCCCGAGCATTGGCCGCCAAGGCGGACAGGTACTTCGCCGCTTCGGACACGCGGGCGAGCGTCGGCGTGGCCGTCACGGCCCTCGACGCTGATGTTCAGCAGCATGTTCCACAGCATCAGCTTCTACAGCGCGCTGATGTTCAGCAGCATGCTGATACGCACCTCGTGAACGCCGCCACGCCCCGCCCACCGCCGCGGCGAAAACCGCCACCGCGGGGAAACCCGCCAACTCCACCGGCCGGGCGGAGCCAGCCGCGCTCCTCCAGCTCCACCACCTGGTGCTGGTTCCACGCCAAGTTCGGCCACGAAGCTCGGCGGTGTCATCCGCCGTGCTCCTTCAACGGGTCGGGAAACGCCCGGGCCGGCGCTCAATAGTGGCGATGAGCGCCGGCCGTTCGAGCAGCCTGCTGTTCATAACGGACACCTTCTCCGGGCGCCGTTACCTGTGCGACACGGGAGCGCAGGTGAGTGTCATTCCCGCCGGCACGTCAGACAAGCACGCCGCGGGTAGGGGCCCCGCACTGCTTGCCGCGAACGGGACGCCCATCCGTACGTACGGAAAACGCTGCCTCTCTCTGCGGTTTGGAGGGCAGGTTTTCCGATGGACGTTCGTCACCGCCGACGTGCCCATGGCACTGCTTGGCGCGGACGTCCTGTGCGCTAATGGGCTCCTGGTCGACGTCAAGCGCAGACGGCTTGTCCAGGCCGAGACGTTCAGCTCGCTCGCTTGTGCGTTGCCCAGCTCAACGAGCGGCTTGCCAAGTGGCTTGCCGAATGATTCGGTTCCGGCCACGTTGGTCTGTACGCTTCCGGCAGCGGACGCATTCACCCGCCTCCTCGCCGGCTTCCCGGCCCTCACGCGGCCCACCTTCTCGGCGGGGGCCGTCAAGCACGGGGTGGCCCATCACATCCCCACCGTCGGGCCACCGGTCTACACCCGGGCACGCCGCCTCGAGCCGACGAAGCTGGCGGTGGCAAAAGCGGCGTTCGCTACCCTGGAGCGACTCGGCATCGTTCGGCGCTCAGAGAGCGCTTGGGCGTCGCCGCTGCACATCGTGCCGAAGCCCGGCGGGGGATGGCGACCGTGCGGGGACTATCGCCGTCTCAATGACGCCACGACTCCCGACCGCTACCCCGTCCCCCACATTCAGGACTTTTCCACCCGTTTGGCGGGCAGGTCCTTCTTCTCGAAGGTGGACCTCATACGCGGCTACCATCAGGTCCCCGTCAGGCCGGAGGACGTCCCGAAGATGGCGGTCATCACGCCATTCGGACTCTTCGAGTTCCTGCGCATGCCCTTCGGTCTGAAGAATGCGGCTCAGGCGTTCCAGCGACTGATGGACAGCGTCCTGCGCGACTTGGATTTTGTCTACGTCTACCTGGACGACATCCTCGTCACCAGCGCGTCCCGCGAAGAGCACCTACGCCACCTCCGCACGCTCTTCGAACGCCTGGGCCAGCATGGCCTGATTGTGAACCCCGCAAAGTGCCGGTTCGGCGCTGCCACAATCGATTTTCTGGGGCACCGTGTCACCAGGCACGGAGCCGTCCCCCTGCCGGCCAAGGTGGAGGCGGTGAAGGGGTTTCCGCGCCCCCGCACGATCAGAGGGCTGCAGGAGTTCCTGGGCATGGTGAACTTTTACCATCGGTTCCTGCCCCGTATCGCCCAGCTCCTGCGCCCCCTGCACGAAGCTCTCCGAGGTAAGCCGGGCAAAGGCGACGTTACCTGGACCGAGCAGATGGACACGGCGTTCACGGGCGCGAAGCTCGCCTTGGCTAACGCCACCATGCTCGCGCACCCGGCGCCCGATGCACCGATCGCCCTCACCACCGATGCCTCGGACTACGCGGTGGGCGCGGTGCACGAGCAATGGGTGCGTGGAGCTTGGCAACCGCTGGCGTTCTTTAGCCGGCAGCTTCGCCCGCCCGAACGCCGTTACAGTACCTTCGACCGCGAGTTGCTCGGACTTCACTTGGCGGTCAGGCACTTCCGCCATCTGCTCGAGGGCCGGGCGTTCACTGCCTTCGTCGACCACAAGCCGCTGATCTTCGCGATGGGCAAGGTCACCGAGCCGTGGTCGGCCCGGCAGCAGCGTCACCTCTCGGCCGTGTCCGAGTACACGACGGACATCCAGCACGTCGCGGGGAAGGACAACCCGGTGGCGGATTGCCTTTCCCGGGCCGTCGCCCACGCAGTCCACCTCGGCATCGACTATGCCCGGATGGCAGCGGACCAGGCCGCTGACCCCGACGTCCAGGCCTTGCGGACCGCCGTCATGGGCCTCCGCGTCACCGAGGTGCCGTTCGACGGCGCGGGCGTGGCCCTCTTGTGCGACGTCTCCCTCGGGCGTCCTCGCCCCATCGTGCCCGCGGGCTGGCAGCGCCAGGTGTTTGACGCCATCCACGGCCTGTCCCACCCGGGCGCGAGGGCCTCCCAAAGGCTGATCGCCGACAAGTTCGTCTGGCATGGCCTCCGGAAGGCCGTCCGCGGCTGGGCCAGGACGTGCCTCGCGTGCCAGCGCGCCAAGGTGCACCGGCACACCCAGGCCCCGTTGGCCCCGTTCACGGTGCCGGAACGCCGGTTTGACCACGTCCACGTGGACCTGGTGGGATCTCTGCCCCCCTCGCGGGGTTTCACCTACGTCCTCACCATGGTGGACCGCACCACCCGGTGGCCGGAGGCCGTGCCCTTGGCGTCGACAACGGCGGCCGATGTCGCGCAGGCTTTCATCGCCACCTGGGTCGCCCGGTTCGGCGCCCCCTCAGACATCTCATCCGACCGCGGCCCCCAGTTCACCTCGGAGCTATGGGGGGCGGTTGCGCAGGGGCTCGGGGTCCGGCTGCACCGAACCACGGCCTACCACCCCCAGGCTAACGGCCTGTGTGAGCGATTTCACCGCTCATTGAAGGCCGCGCTCCGGGCCACCCTCCGCGACAGCGGCTGGGTCGACAGGCTCCCCTGGGTCCTGCTGGGCCTCCGGACGGCGCCCAAGGAGGACCTGCGCGCATCCGCGGCAGAGTTGGTCTTCGGGCAACCGCTGCGGGTGCCGGGCGAGTTCCTCCCCGACTCCACAGCACCATGGTCCGCGGCACAGCAGCGCTCCGCTCTGCAAGAGACCGCCCAGAGGTTCGCCCCGGTGCCAACGGCATGCCACGGGCACCCACCGACGCACGTCGCCCCGGAGCTTCGCACGGCGGAGTACGTCTTCGTCCGCCACGATGCCCATCGGACACCACTGCGGCCCCCGTACGACGGGCCTTTCCGCGTGCTGGAGACCGGGGCGAAGCACTTCACCCTGGACATCGGCGGTACTCCTGACCGCGTTTCGGTAGACCGCCTCAAGCCGGCCCACCTCGATGTGGACCATCCACCGCCAGTGGCCCGACCCCCACGTCGGGGCCGCCCTCCTGCGGGCGGACCCCCGGCACCGCCCAGCCCCGCCGCCACGCCGCCCCCCGGTCCTGCACCCATCCCAGGGGCAGCCAGGGGCATCCCACCTGGCATCCCTGCACCCCGGACGCCGCCGATCGCCAGGGGGCGCTTCGGCCGGGTCATTCGTCTGCCCCGCAAACTGGCCCTCCAGGTGCGCCGGAATTCTGGGGGGGCGCGTGTGGCGGACACAAAAGCCCACTGGCGTGGTGACATCATTCCATGCACCAAGTGGGCGGTGGCCACGCCCGAGGGGTAGGCGTGGCCTCATGATATACACCGGGCGACCAGCCCGGAGCATTTCAGTGTTACAGTGTAGTCTTACAATAAAGACGTTTATATGTTACCGCTTGTCCGCTTCCTCCTTGCTCACAAGCAGCGCGCGTAACGCCGCGCTTTAATGGTATCTTTACCATGGGCTTCTGCTCGTATATGGATAATCCTTCATTGGACATTTCCAAACTTTTGCTATTTCATTTGTGTTCAAAATATTACCAAAAATCCCTTTTCAGTTTTCACTTACCGACCCTTATTCTCTCAACTTCCAACCCCTACCTAATATCCCTGGCCATGAGGTGATGCTGGAGGAGAAGCCCAATGGAAGAAATGTTAGGAGTGATTGAGTGGGCTTGAGGATTAAAAATATTTGCAATAATGCTGAATGGTGGATAGTTTTTAATCTTTAATTGGACACAGTGGTATATTGGCAAATTTGATCAATGGACTTGCGTACCAGAGGTTGTGGGTTTAAATCTAATGGAAATCAGTCACGTTGAGGAGATGGTTTGTGAGCTTCTGGAAACCAAGCTATTTCCAAGAGAATTAGTATGATACTATTGGATTGTGGATTAAGAGCATACCTGGCTCACTAACAATCTTCAGGAGTTGTGTAATTACCTTCCCTGATCTGGTATGGCCTATAACTTTGTCAGTCTACATCCCTTGGCTAACTCTAAAATTCCCTCGGAATAGGTACGGTACTATAAATTCTGCCCCACATCCACCAGAAAAGTTACTGTTTAATATATTCATACTAATGATAACTAAACCTGGTGTTGGCTTAACGGTTAAGGTGGCTGCCTTAAGATGTTAAGGTCTTGAGGTTGAGCCACTGTCGTGCTGGTAAACATCACCAGGTGGGTGGATTCAGCCTGCCATCCTTCTGAGGTTGGCAAAATGAGTACCAGCTTACCGGGAACAGGGGGCATCAGCGGCACAGCTGTGCTCCCAGCAATGATGCAACCAGGAGCCATAGGATGCTTACAAAGCAATCGAAAAACTAATGATAATTAAACACAGTCCTTTCATCATATTCAGAAAACTTCCAATCCACTGTGTGTGCGTGTGCGTGTGCGCGTGCGCGTGCGCGTGTGTGCGTGTGCGCGATTCTTCTTCTTCCAGTTGATTATGTATCTATCTGAGATTGAATGGCATCTGTTTATATAATGTTTAGCTTGGTATTGTCTGTCACTCTTGTTTGTCTGACGTTAATCTTCTGGAACAAACAAACTTTGGCCAAAGAACTAAGAGGCAGGAGTTTGGAACTCGAACATAGTACTTCAGTCAAAAGTTATCTTTTATCTTCTCAAATGGGATAATTTGTCATCCATGAGGAAATGCCAGCAGATGTAATATAGGGCATTTGCAGTCCCCAAAAAATTGCATACGCTAACATTTAATGACGTGGCTAAAAAGCATCAGGTTGACGTAATTTATGGTTGGATTCTCACTGATCAGGAGTCAATAAACCAAGACGAGGAAACTTGAATATGAGCAAACTACCACCGACATATCCTGCAATCCCATCATCTTCACTGATGCAATTTACACTGAAAATAAACTTTCATCACAAAGTTTAACAAACATATTGTGCACAATGGGCTATCACAAAAAGGAGTTTTGCGACGTTATCATATACGTTTACCCCCGATACAGCAACAACGCAGCAATGTTTGTGCAATTTGCTCCTACTTAACTGTTCCT
Organism: Myxine glutinosa; assembly: GCF_964187855.1. Taxonomy (NCBI): domain Eukaryota; kingdom Metazoa; phylum Chordata; class Myxini; order Myxiniformes; family Myxinidae; genus Myxine; species Myxine glutinosa. The sequence goes on along the minus strand of NC_136271.1, from coordinate 137,000,623 downwards.
GTGTTTCATACTTGTCACATTTAGGTTCCAATTATTACAAAAGGAGACAGCCCTCCTAAATATGGTCTGACATTTACAGCAGCGTTTCCCCTATTATGCCTTGAGTGAGGCATGTCACCTTGCAGGTTTTGTAACTGCCTCGTCAAAAATACTCTAATATTGCTGCCTCGCTGGATATTTTTCATAAATGTCCTCCAAAAGCTATGTGCAGTCACACATGATACAATTAATGACGCATAATACTATTAGAATCACGAAAACCTTGTTTCTCTCTGGGGTTAACATTAGGGCTGGAAAAAAGCTTCCAGTGTCTGTTTATGCCGGTCTGCTGTCTGTCACACTCCATGATTTCTGCTCCTCCCTTGACTCTCATAAAGGAGATGTTAGATACAACAAAAAGGTCACTTCTTCCAGCAGGGAGAGGGAGGTAAAAACGAATGCACAGCAATGCAAATATGTAAACAGCAAAAGTACATGCAACTTTTATCTTTTTTTTTGTGTTTTAGCAGAGGTTGAAGTTCACAGAAGAGCTGACCGAAGGATGGAAGACATTGACACAGTGATGCAGCGGAGGGAGTTAGCACACAATGGAGGATGGAGAAATGGGGAAGGAACAAACAGACAGGCACCATAGGTTGAGGCATATAGACAGGAAAAGGGAACTGCATAGACAAGGAACATGTAAGCAGACAGGAAAATGTTTATGTAAAAGTGGGAAAATGTGGGTGGACAGGGAAGGAGAGGCAGCAAGAATATAAAATATCAGGAAGAGGTATAGGGTGATAACATGAGATGGTGATAGCCTGCCACTTTATAGGAGTGGAGAGAACATGTTTGGACAAACTCAGGTAGGCAATTCCACAGTTGAGAGAAGAGGAGGATTAAAAAGTGGAGGTGAGAAGTTATCCTGCATTTTGGGAGGGTAACGAGGTTTTGGTTGCTAGCTGAGCCAGTGTGGTTCGAACACCCTGCTCAGGTTGAGGGCACGTGTGGGAAGACCAGAAATGAGGTGATAGAAAGAAAAATGTTTACAACTAGAGTGTTCATAGAACATCTTACCCCACACAGTCTTGATAAAAAGGACATGGGAAGGGTCTTTTCAACTACTGCTTTGCGTTTCCGAGCATGGCCTATATTAGCTTTATTTGTGACCTTTAAATAACAGGTGTGATGGCATCCATACGAAACCGATGGGTCAAATGGAACAGTCCAGAGCTAAACCTTCTGCCAACACTTCTAGGAGGAATTGACGATTTTGCAACGATCTTTGAGGAAAAGCTACACTAAACAAATAGATCTTTGGACGAAGTTAGCTCTGTCATTGTATCACTAGGCGCTGCCATTTTGTCTGAACCTCGCTGTTGCTCCGCCCTCAGAGCATTTGGCAATTTTGATTGGTCGAGACGATAAAATTTTGCCCAAGTACTACTAAATGGAAGGGTTTTGGAAGTGCAAACAAGGCGATTTGTGTTCTGCAGTGTTCGAATATATAATTCCATTGCAATAAAATTACGGTATTAAAGGCATAGTCAGGTTCACTATGTTTTTTCGTTCAAAATTTTGGTAGATTAGCAAAACTATACATTTTTGGAATATTCAGAGCATGAGGAATCCAAAAATTAATGTTTACATTTGCGTAGACACCTTTGTGAAAATGACACTCAGGACAGTGATGAAGACCTGTAAAAACATATTCCTGAACGGTGTAGACCTCGTAGATCCTGTGTATAGGACTTATAGTTCAATCTGATACTACCTATAACTTCCTATAACAACCTATAACTTCAAAGGACTTGCAATATCATGTATTATGTAATACAGTTATATCACAAATATAAAGACAATGGTTTTCAATTACTTTTGTTTGTTGCTTTTCTATAATCCTGAGCACTATTTTGAGGCCTTTATTGGATTCCTTGACCCAGAAAACATAGGATTAGCATATTTAATTAAGTCTCTAGGTTGACTAGAAGCCGAGATCGCGCAAAATATGTATTTTATGGCGGCCATTTTGAAAATCCAAAATGGCGGCCATGCAGGTGTCTGTGCAAATGCCAACATTGATTTTCAGATTCTCCATGCTCTGAAGATTCCAAAAATGTACAGGTTTGCTAATCCCAAAATTTTGAAAGAAATTATATTTGTTAACATAGTGAACCTGACTAGCAGTAAAAAAAACAACAAAACAAATCATTGAATCTGAACTTTACCGCCGTTGACACACCGTCTTTTACACCACCTTATTTACCACGTTAAATAAATTATCCGTGCCTGTTTTTTGTGTCCTTTCTGACATCCGTAAAGACAGTAAGTTTCCTGTTTGGAATGATCCTCGATTTGTTTCACTGCCAGACAGACGTAAGCACTAAAAACAATTACCTTATACTCTGTGCGCTCGGGATGAGATGCTGATTGTCATATTCTGAGTCAAAGTACAGTACTGCTAAACTATACAGGTTTGTGTTTCCGATTCATGTTCGGATTCAAAATATGAAATTAAATTGAAATCAAGTAATTTGTCAATCATATAAATAGACTGATGGGTCAAAGTACCACTCCCCCTCCCCCATCTTGTCTCCCGCTCCCTTTATTGTATGTTTTATGTGTCCGTTTATGTTTTTTTTGTCATTGTTAGCTCTTACACGAGCCTCGATCTTGTATACAAAAAAACAGAGGGAAATTGTAGCATCTGCTGTGAGTACAATTTCATTAATCTTTAGTAATTCATGGTAGCGGAAGCATCCTAAAACAGAGAACTATTCAGTTAATTCAGATCATTATTTTCCTGTAGCTTTGTTGCTCGTGCATCATAAGTAATTGTCTTTGTAAGCTTTATTGTGGTTAATTCTGAGATATTAGACTGTTGTGCATGTGCAGGTGTGTGTGTGCATAAAGGTTACTGTTGTTGGCTGCTATCTCCACATGTGGGTGGGTTTCAGGAGATGGAACGGACACCTATCAGGTCTGAAAACATCCACCTCCATCTGTGTGTGTCCGAGGCATGACGATTTTACCATTTGAGATTCTATCATCAAATTTTCAGCAAACCATTATTATGAGAATGTGAAGAACACATTAATAATTGGGTCAAAGTGCAAAGTCACAGTAAGTACAAATATCCCTGAATAGCCCGTCCGCCGCTGCGCAGCACAAGACGGCTGGCTTTTTTAAAATCACTTCTGTATTTCTTTATTTTTTTTCCACTTGTATTTTGAAATGCTTTCTAGTTTATCTTTTTTTTTTTGTATAAAAGATCGAGGCTCGTGTAAGATCATTTGAGCTTTTGACCTCAAATTTTCAGCAAACCTCTATTATGAGAATATACCGAACATTCATTAATAAGTTTTACATTTTTTTTTAGCTGGTTGTTTTCATCAAGTTTAGTTTGAGTACAAAGCGGACGTGGACGGTCTTTGCATTTTGAGATGCTTTCTAGTTCTAACATGATTGCGGAATGCGTGCTGCGTTTATCAGGTGGTGGTCATCCTGAACCTTACCTGAAAGAGCATGACTTGTTTATAAGTAAATACAAAATTCTGCAAATCATGTGTTCCTCACCATTCTTCCCACTCCCCACATACATTAATAAAAATTGTATGAGAATGGAAAAATGTTTCAACATCATGCATTTATCACTCCATGTACCCACCCCGTCACCTCCCTCTACGTCAAATTACTTCAGAGTAACCGCATTACCCTCCCTTCCCTGGTTTAAAATTACTTTTAATGCTATGAATCCTGTCCTACACATTACACGTCGCCGCTTTGGGAAAGCTGATCAGAATGACTTATTCTGGAGTCATTGTTTTATGGTTCCAAAATTTCCTTAAAACCTCATTTCCATAATTGAACTTTGATAAAGTGTCCTTGTTGTTATTGTTGAGGATTTTTTTTAGCCGAGCCAATTCAGATGTCATATAGGCCTACCTCAAAGAATGATCTAGAAACATTAATCAAGGTACAGCTGCCTTAAGATCCTAGGGTCTTGAGTTGAAGCCCCTGTCGTGCCGTTAAATTAACACCAGGCGGGTCAACTCAGCCTGTCTTCCTTCCGAGGTCAGCAAAATGAGTACCAGCTAGCTGGTAAGGGGCAATTGCATTAGCGACACAGCCACGCCCCCAGAAAAATGATGCAGCCCCAGGCTGCAATCAAATAAATAAATACAAATCAAGGTATAAACCTTACCAACCACAGATAGAAATATTAAATTTAATTAGGGTACACGATACTACAAAATACATTGTCCTGTAATAATGAAAAGAGGTATTTTCTTACGACTGTAAGAAAGGAGAATAGGCAGTTATCACGTCCCTGTTCCTGTGCAGAGGTAACCTGGCAGCCCATTTTTTGACAGAATTTCAAGGGGCGGGCATTGCCACATTTCGCATTCCTTTGAGGCCAGTTGGCAGGGGAGTGCAGAACACACCCTTAGTCTCCTTGGCAAGACAGAAGAGTCTGCTTCCACTGTCCGGGCGATCCACTTAGGTAGCTAGACAGTGTAAGTCCCACAGTCAATAATCTAAGTTAGAGCTACTTAAAACTGCAATTCAAGGCCAAGGAGTAGCCATTTGTGATCCCAAACTGTTTTGTCTTGAAGTAGACTCTGTAAAAGTGAAATTTCAACAAGAAGGTGGATTTAGGTGCTGGCCAAGTATCAGGCTTTCCGCTTCTATTCCCACGGGAATTAAATGCTGCTTTGAGCAAACTAACATGAACGTTTTTCTTCAAGGACAGACAGAATGAAAGTTTGTAGTTTGTGTCCTCTTGAAAGTTTGTAGTTTGTGTCCTCTTGGTATTAAAAAAAAAAGAGTTCCCTAACAAGGGACTTCAATGCAGTAGGAGACTGGCCCATTAAAGCCTGTGCAATGGTTGCCAATGTATGGTTGTTTTTCTGTGCACAATCCTTTTTGAATGCTGAGCGTCAAGCAAGGAAGCAGCACGTACAATTTTAAAGTCTTTGGAATGACTCGTTCGGTTAAAAGGTTAAAGTCTGGTTAAAGCCTGGTTAAAGTCTGTTTAAAGTCTGGTTAAAGCCTGCTTAAAGTCTGGTTAAAGCCTGGTTAAAACCTGGTTAAAGTCTGGTTAAAGTCTGGTTAAAGACTGGTTAAAGTCTGGTTAAAGCCTGGTTAAAGTCTGGTTAAAGTCTGGTTAAAGCCTGGTTAAAGTCTGGTTAAAGTCTGGTTAAAACCTGGTTAAAGTCTGGTTAAAGCCTGGTTAAAGTCTGGTTAAAGCCTGGTTAAAGCCTGGTTAAAGCCTGGTTAAAGTCTGGTTAAAGTCTGGTGAAAGCCTGGTTAAAGTCTGGTTAAAGCCTGGTTAAAGTATGGTTAAAGCCTGGTTAAAGCCTGCTTAAAGTCTGGTTAAAGCCTGGTTAAAACCTGTTTAAAGTCTGGTTAAAGCCTGGTTAAAGTCTGGTTAAAGTCTGGTTAAATACACGTATTTGTTAAAATACACATATATAATTTGCCACTGAGTCTGGTTAAAAGACTGTTCTTCTTGAACAAGACAGTATGCCGCAATCCACATTTAATGTTACGATATTCTGGGATTAAGAAATGGATCCTCATTAAATGTTGAGCAGTTTCTTTGGTTGGAATCTCTTGTTCTGAAGGAGTGAAGCAAGTGTTTGCTTTTGTCAAAATATCCCACCTTTTTTTAGAAGCACGTGTTACCTTTCTTGCTTCCAATTGAAACGCCTTTTATTTTCTTACCAGAGTTTGTACATACATGACACAAATTTCAAGGGCGTCATCAATAAATCAAATCAACACCACTTGAGATTCGAATCTGGGTTCTCGGCACCATGAGGCTGAGATTGAATCTGGGAAGCTCAGATCAGAATGTCCACCAGGCCTCCCGAAGGGTTATGGACGTAATGTTGTTTAGTTTGCCATCAAAGCAACAACCCCTGGGGTAGTTATCCCCTGCAGACATGATAACGTAGCCATTGTTTCGACATCTTGGAATCTTATGACATCGGTCTTGAGTTTCTTTCCTATAAGTGAACGGATTTAGTCGAAGAAATATCCTGTCGGTATAACTTTTAACTATTCAGATATAGTCTTAAACCATGATGGGAATATCTCAGAGATTTACCGACGTATTAGTGACGCCAGCCCTTTCCCGTAACTTCTACGACTACATCTACAACACCCTTCAACTTTCAGGGATATGAAAACTACAACAATATGGCAGCTTGTAAGGACACCTTTAATCATCGTGAAGTGTCTTGGTATACGTACTCGTACATACCCGTGGTGTTCGACATGCTGCTATATGCTTATGGGAGTGTGCCACAACTGTCAGCACCCTTTTATGAGTCAGACATAACCGGTCTGAAAGTTTATGCACCAAAGTATGAGGGGTTTGAAAAGTTTCACTTTAAGATGCAAATAATTTCTCGCAGTGTACATTTTGAAACGTCTTCAATTTATCGACAAAGTTTAGTTCTTGCTGCAGATTAATATATAAGATAAATAAAAGACAAGTTTGCCATGTAGCATTGGACGCTTTCCCAAGCTTTTGAGACAAGTTTGCTGGGATCTGGAATATTTTCGACGTACATTGGAGCCTCGACAGTTTGTAACTTGGTATGAATAAAACGGAGCCATGCGATCTATCACCCAAACGTGTAATCGCAGTGTCCATACAGGTAAAGGTCGCTATATGTAAGGTTAATGAATGCTCCCCGATGACGTTTGTACCAAAGACGAAGGCACACTCACCGTACGGGGCTACGGAGTACACGAAGGTCGCCGCGAGCACGACGAATAGGACACCGCGGGTCATCGCGTCGTCGGGTCGGAGTGTGCGGGAGAGCGAGTGTTGCACACACCGAGGGGGAAGGATGAGCTCCAAGGGTGGGGACTGGGGATACAGGAGGAACCGTCATAGGCGTGGCGCCTCCAACTCACCGTTCCCTCCCCCTCCCTCGCATTTCAATCTCCAGGCCAAATGCACAACTCATTGTTTTCAAAGGGGTCATCTGGTCATCCATTTGTTATAATCGCATGAGGAGGTGGGAGGTTTACGCTGGAACATACGAGGGCGTTCAAAAAGTTCGACTTCCCACCGATATACTATTGTAGTGCGGTGCTATGCGCACGACTTGTTTTGCCAATAAGGGAAGCAACAACGTACGTAACTGAAAGCGTCTTTATTTGAAAGCTCAAACTATAGCACTGCCGTGCTCGGGGCTGTGAGCCCCGTGTATATCCCGAGGCCACGCCTACCCCTCGGGCGTGGCCGACACCCTCTTGGTGCGCGGAATGATGTCATCGCGCCAGCGAGCCATCGTGTCCGCCACACGCGCCCCCCCAGAATTCCCGCGCACCTGAAGGGTCAGTTTGCGGGGCAAACGGATGACCCGGCCGAAGCGCCCTCTGGCGGCTGGTGGCGTCTGGGATGCCGGGATGCCACCGGCTGCCCCTGGGATGGGTGCGGGACCCGGGGGGCGGCGTGCCGGCGGGGTTGGCCGGTGCCGGGGGTCCGCCCGCCGGGGGGCGGCCCCGACGCGGGGGCTGAGCCACTGGCGGGGAGTGGTCCACGTCGAGGTGGGCCGGTTTGAGGCGGTCCACGGAAACACAGTCAGGAGTACCGCCGATGTCCAGGGTGAAGTGCTTCGCCCCGGTCTCCAGCACGCGGAAGGGCCCGTCGTACGGGGGCCGCAGCGGTGTCCGGTGGGCGTCGTGTCGGACGAACACGTACTCCGCCGTGCGAAGCTCCGGGGCGACGTGCGTTGGCGGGCGCCCGTGGTGCGCCGTCGGCACCGGGGCGAACCTCTGGGCGGTCTCCTGCAGCGCGGAGCGCTGCTGCGCCACGGACCATGGTGCCGTGGAGTCGGGGAGGAACTCGCCCGGCACCCGCAGCGGTTGTCCGAAGACTAACTCTGCCGCGGATGCGCGCAGGTCGTCCTTGGGCGCCGTCCGGAGGCCCAGCAGGACCCAGGGGAGCCTGTCGACCCAGCCGCCGTCGCGGAGGATGGCCCGGAGCGCGGCCTTCAAGGAGCGGTGGAAACGCTCGCACAGGCCGTTGGCCTGGGGGTGATAGGCCATGGTATGGTGCAGCTGGACACCGAGCCCCCGCGCGACCGCCCCCCAGAGCTCTGAGGTGAACTGGGGGCCGCGGTCGGACGAGATGTCCGAGGGGGCGCCGAACCGGGCAACCCAGGTGGCGATGAACGCCTGCGCGACGTCCGCCGCCATCGTCGCCGCCAAAGGCACGGCCTCCGGCCACAGGGTGGTGCGGTCCACCATGGTGAGGACGTGGGTGAAACCCCACGAGGGGGGCAGAGGACCCACCAAGTCCAAGTTAACGTGGTCGAACTGACGTTCGGGCACCGTAAACGGGGCTAATGGGGCCTGGGTGTGGCGGTGCACCTTCGCGCGCTGGCACGCGAGGCACATCCTGGTCCAATCGCGGACGACCTTCCGGAGGCCATGCCAGACGAACTTGTTGGCAACCAGCCTCTGGGAGGCCTTCGTGCCCGGGCGGGACAGGCCGTGGATGGCGTCAAAAACCCGGCGCTGCCAGCCCGTGGGCACGATGGGGCGAGGCCGCCCGAGGGAGACGTCGCACAAGAGGGCCGTGCCCGCACCGTCGAACGGCACCTCGGTGACGCGGAGGCCGGTGATGGTGGTCCGCAAGGCCTGAACATCGGGGTCGGCGGTCTGGTCCGCCGCCATCGGGGCATAGTCGATGCCGAGGTGGACCACGTGGGCGACGGACCGGGAAAGGCAATCCGCCATGGGGTTGTCCTTCCCCGCGATGTGCCGGATGTCCGTTGTGTACTCGGACACGGCCGAGAGGTGACGCTGCTGCCGGGCCGACCACGGCTCGGCGACCTTGGCCATCGCGAAGACCAGGGGCTTGTGGTCGACGAAGGCCGTGAACGAACGGCCCTCGTGCAGATGGTGAAAGTGCCTGACCGCCAGGTGAAGCCCGAGCAACTCGCGGTCGAAGGTGCTGTACCGGCATTCGTGCGGGCGAAGCTGCCGGCTTAAAAACGCCAGCGGTTGCCGAGCTCCACGCACCCATTGCTCGTGCACCGCGCCCACCGCATAGTCTGACGCGTCGGTGGTGAGGGCGATCGGTGCATCGGGCGCCGGGTGCGCGAGCATGGTGGCGTTAACCAAGGCGAGCTTCGCGCCCGCGAACGCCACGTCCATCTGCTCGGTCCAAACAACGTCACCTTTGCCCGGCTTCCCCCGGAGGGCCTCGTGCAGGGGATGCAGGAGCTGGGCGACGCGGGGCAGGAACCGATGGTAAAGGTTCACCATGCCCAGGAACTCCTGGAGCCCCCTGATCGTGCGGGGGCACGGAAACCCCTTGACCGCCTCCACCTTTGCTGGTAAGGGGATGGCCCCGTGCCTGGTGACGCGGTGCCCCAAAAAGTCGATCTCGGCGATGCCGAACCGGCACTTGGCGGGGTTCACGATCAGGCCATGCTGGCCCAGGCGTTCGTAGAGCATGCGGAGATGGCGGAGGTGCTCTTCACGGGACGCGCTTGCGACGAGGATGTCGTCCAGGTAGACATAGATGAACTCCAGGTCGCGCAAGACGCTGTCCATCAGACGTTGGAATGCCTGAGCCGCATTCTTCAAACCGAAGGGCATCCGAAGGAACTCGAAGAGGCCGAATGGCGTAATGACGGCCGTCTTCGGGATGTCCTCCGGCTTGATGGGGACCTGGTGGTAGCCGCGTATGAGGTCCACCTTAGAAAAGCAGGACATTTTCGCCAACCGGGCGGAAAAGTCTTGGATGTGAGGGACCGGGTAACGGTCGGGGGTAGTGGCATCGTTGAGGCAGCGGTAGTCTCCGCACGGCCGTCATCCACCGCCAGGCTTCGGCACGATGTGTAGCGGCGACGCCCAACCACTCTTGGAGCGCCGCACGATGCCCAGCGCTCCAGCGTAGCGAACTCCGCTCTCGCCACCGCGAGCTTCGTCGGTTCGAGGCGGCGGGCCCGGTCGTAGACCGGTGGCCCGACGGTGGATATGTGATGTTCCACACCGTGCTTTACGGCCACCGCCGAGAAGGTGGGCCGCGTGAGTGCCGGGAAACTGGCGAGGAGGCGGGTGAACTCGTCCGCTGCCGGAAGCGTACAAACCAACCTCGCCGGGACCGAACCGCTCAGCAAGACGCTTGGCGAGCCGTTCGGCGAGCCGCTCAACGAGCTGCTCAGCGCGCAAGCAAGCGAACTGAACGTTTCGGCCTGGACGACCATTTTTTTCGCTTCAACCATTTTCACCACATCCAGACGTTTATCTGGTGTGTGTGTGTGTAACGTGGATTTTGAAGGTAAATCTGCAGTTCGCCGGTTTGGAGCCATGAAACGTCCATAACCGAGGGTGTGATTTCCCAGTCGTCTGGAGGGCGCCTTTGGATTTCCCCGTCGCCTTGAGGGCACCTTTGCGCAGCATTGGTCGCGTGACTGTGACTGTCATACGAACGGAATTCTGGTCTCGATTGGACATCGTTCTGACGATCGCTGGAGCGGATCGACTTGGGCTTGATGCCGGAATAGAGACATTGGGGAATGTTCTTCTTTTCGCTCACTTGGAGCATAGTGAGTTATATTGTACGAACCTGATAGTACCATCATAGGAAATATATATTGGTTGTACAATTGATTACTATTGTTGTTGTACTGTTATTCTTGTGTGATCTTAATACAATATTTGTTTGTTGGTAACAATTGGTGTGGCTTCACCATTGATCTTTGACATACAGAATAACACATTTTTCTGCCGTGACTCCTCTCGGGGCTCGGAGGTACACCGTGACCGGGGGTTGGGGAGGAGCACGTAACAGAAAGTATGTATGTATGTGTATGTATGTATCAATGTATCATGTATGTATGTATGTGTCATGTGTGTATGTATGTGTCATGTATGTATCTATGTATGTATGTATGTGTATGTATGTATGTATATATGTGTGTATGTATGTATGTATATATGTGTGTATGTATGTATCATGTATGTACAGTGCATTCAGAAAGTATTCAGACCCCTTCACTTTTTTCACATTTTGTTATGTTGCAGCCTTATGCTGAAATCGTTCAAATTCATTTTTTCCCTCATCAATCTACACTCAATACCCCCATAATGACAAAGAGAAAACAGGATTTTAGAAAGTTTTCCACATTTATTAAAAAGAAAAACTGAAATATCACATTGGCATAAGTATTCAGACCCTTTGCTATGACACTTGAAATTTAGCTCAGGTGCCTCCCATTTCTCTTGATCATCTTTCAGATGTTTCTACACCTTGATTGGAGTCCACCTGTGGTAAATTCAATTGATTGGACATGATTTGGAAAGGCACACACCTGTCTATATAAGGTCTCACAGCTGACAATGCATGTCAGAGCAAAAACAAAGCCATGAGGTCGAAGGAACTGCCTTCAGAGCTCAGAGACAGGATTGTGTCGAGGCACAGATCTGGGGAAGCCTACAAAAAAATTTCTGCTGCATTGAAGGTTCCCAAGAGCACAGTGGCCTCCATAATTCATAAATGGAAGAAGTTTGGAACAACCAGGACTCTTCCTAGAGCTGGCCGCCCGGCCAAATTGAGCAATCGGGGGGGAGAAGGGCCTTGGTAATAGAGGTGACCAAGAACTCGATGGTCACTCTGGCTGAGCTCCAGAGATCCTGTGTGGAGGTGGGAGAAACTTCCAGAAGGACAACCATCACTGCAACACTCCACCGATCTGAGCTGTATGGCAGAGTGGCCAGACGGAAGCTAAGCAGTTCAATCTTGGTTTCATCAGACCACAGAATCTTGTTTCTCACAGTCTGAGAGTCCTTTAGGTGCTTTTTTGCAAACTCCAAGCGGGCTTTCATGTTTCTTGTGTATAAAGTTATTCTGATAATAGTTTTTTGCATCCCGAGAGCACGTGACTCGTACTTCCTGTTTCTGTCTTGCAGAATCTACACTTGTCCATCTGGCTCAGTCCCGCCATCTTTTTTAATCCATTGGTGTCGAGTCCTTGATCATGGGTATTTATTATGATTATTCGCCATCCCAGTTGAGCTGACCTCTTCTTAGCCATTCCAATGAGCCTTCTTTGTGTATCCCCAATTTGTCCAATTATTTTTTGTATTTTCCTGCTCTTTTTCATTCTCCCAGTTGTTGGTGTATATTTCTTGATATTTCTTTTTATATATTTATTTTGTCTTTTTGCAATTGATGGGGCTGTATTTGTTGCTGTTTTGGTTTGGTGTGTGATTCTTCCAATCACACCTGTTTTTGGAAGTTTTTTGCAGGGTGAGTGAGAGATACCTTTTCTGTCTTGTTGTGTTCATGCTTGTACACAAATTGTATTCGGTAGTCTGTTGAGCTTTTCACATACTCTGTTAATCCTACAGTCGTCACTCTGTGCACTTGATTGTGTGTGTGTGTGTGTGTGTGTGTGTGTGTGTGTGTGTGTGTGTGTGTGTGTGTGTGTATGCGCTCCCCCATTCTACGTCTCCCTTTCTCTTCCTCACTCCCCCTCTTGCATGACATGACTTCACATCAAGCATTTAAGGCAATATCAAGTGCTCCTATCCCTGGGTTCATCTTGCCTTTAAATACAGAGATCTATGATCATGGAAGAACAGCATGACAAAGTAGAAGGTTGACTAAAGTAAACTTATTAACACAGCTGGTCTAATGGAATTGGTTGGATTCTATGCCATTGTTATTACTATTTGGTTCGATGATTATCTTCCCTTTGATTTTACCTGATGCCAAGTCCTTGTGTCAGGTAGGTGTTTCCAGAAATAATAGAGCTTGCATTGTGGTATACTGGTGTATACTGAGCATCAGAGTGCACCTCATTGGCTTTGTCTTTTAGGATGGAAATGGCTACATCAGTGCGGCAGAATTACGGCATGTAATGACGAACCTTGGGGAGAAACTCACTGATGAGGAGGTGGATGAAATGATCCGGGAGGCAGACATTGACGGGGATGGCCAAGTCAACTATGAAGGTGTGATTTTTGGTCTCGCCCTGAACGAGACTATTGCAACACCTGTATCTGTCTGTCTGTCTGTCCCTGTGTGCTCTCCACATATATATAATTTCAGTTTTAATTTTTTTTCTCTGCAACCGCTTGTCCAATTGATGCAAAACCTTAAACATAGGATGGACTCCCCATGGAGGATATTTTATTGATAACTCTGACATCATAATATGTCACGTGGTATGGCAGCCATATTTGATTAAAGGAACCAATTTGGACATCTTCTCTGAAAGTACTCAACGAAAACAATTGAACCTTTGCATTTGTCATAAACTCCGCATGGGATATCTTTGGTGATAACGATGACATCATCGCTGATGTGTGTATATGATGCAGCCATTCCAGCCAGCAATTCCAGCCATAATTGCTTGAATCAAAATCTTTCTCCAAAACATCTGAAACTTCATATATCTGATCGACGTGGGTGAATAATTAAATTTATGACGTCCCGGTCGTGTGGTCTGGTGGCCATGTTGGAATGAAAAAAAAAATGTTGAATTTTTTTTTTCTCCAGAACCGCCTAACAGATTGATACGAAACTTCATACATATGTTTGACTAGCCACGAGAAATATAGCTTTAATTTTTTTTTTCATATTCATTGACGCAATTTTGCCTTAATATGCACAAAAGTGGTCGTTAAATATCCTAATAATCAATCGATATCAATAAAGCTATGGATAATGGCAATGTATGTGACATAATAGGGTGCATGGATCATACAGGTATATGGGCCATAACATTAGCGTGAAATGGTGGTATTTTTATTCGGAAGAAGCATGCGATGCCAGACAATGTGCTCTACCGAGTTCCGTTCCAATATATTTTTTGTGTACATCATCGAGGCTCATGGGAGAGCTAGAGGAGAAGGGAAGGAGAAGAGCATTACAGACGTGAAAGTGAGACCAAGGGAAGGGGGAGATCAAGGATACATGGGAGTGAACAAGGTGCACACAAATTGAATGAACCACAAGAAGAAGAGGAAGGGGAAAGCAGGGACGAAATCCCAATAACCTGGAAAAAGGGAGCACTTGGGAATGGGGCCATTTGGGGGTATAAGAGATTAAGAGGATGACCTGGGGTAATGGTGAACAGATGTGTTGAAGTCCTGGAGGGAAGAATGGGACTGAACAGACTGGAGAAGTTGATTCAACAGGTGAGAGAACAAATGAGTGTAGGTGAGCAGTGAGCCTGGATTTTGGGAGTTAACAAGAAGAGAGTTACGAGCAGACCATATGGACCCCGCACAAACCTGTGAGGGACAGTCGAGCCAAGATATAGCCATTTTTGTTTTACAACTGTCGATACACCATGTAGTTATCAGGTTGATTGTTAACAAGAGTATCAAGGTGTCTAATTATTTTAAAGAGTACAACAACCACAACAACCACCACCACCACCACCGCCCGCACCAGAATCCACTACCAATGGCATACGTACACACACCGATACTGTGCGCAGTTGTTATAACGAATGTATCGTTCAGAGCGAAGCGGAGAAAGAGGAACGAAGGTTGCGGTTCACAGTGACGTAGAAAGATTGCGGAAGCGCAGTCAGGAGATGCTTACCTACTGTGCGAGTGTGCGCACGTTACAGGTGAGCAACATTGCACGGAAGGTGCGATCGGGTGAGCACGTGCTATCACCAACAGTGATTACGTCGGATTGCCGCGAACTCAAAAACTACTTTACTACTCATGGGTGAGTATTTACACCGTCATTTAAAATTGGCGAATAGAGGATAATTTACTTATGACGTCGTTTAATTTGTAGTGTGAAGTTAAATGACAAAAGTAAGGAAAGAGGGGAGGAAATAGAGTGCAAAAGAGGTGGCGGGAGAATATTGGAAAAGAGGGCAACAACATGGAAACTCGAGGGATTTGGACATTTGGCCCACCATGCCTGTGCTTCATCAACACGTTAATTTAAACTTCTCTACTGTTTCTGCTGCCGAATAACTAACTCTTCTGCATTTATTTTGTTTATACCCCTCATTATTTAAACATCTCCATCTCCATAATTTCAGCGGAGAAAAGGGTAACTTGGATTGGGCAAACTTGGGAAGAGGGGGAGGGGAATTCCACTATTTTGCTTATGTAATATGTAGATGGCCCTGGAAATGCATACACAGTGCCCTCCATAAGTATTGGAACAGTGAAGTCAAATTTGTTATTGTTACGTTTGTCGGGGTAGGAGATGAAATACTTGAGTGAAGTCAGGAATGTATAGTTTAGCATCGACCGTGTGATGCATGGAAAGCCCATTTTGATGTACATAAGCAGGGTAACCGTGCAGGTCGAGTGTTTGCATGTCGCCATAAGCGGTGGCATTTGTGTTAATGAGTTCTAGGAAGTAAGATTAATAAACCCCAGTGTGTAACGCCTCCTGTAATTTTCCCTTTGTTCTTATAAAACTCACTCGGCCAGCCATGCAATCGGCACATTGCCACAACCACACCGACAAGCACGACAGAAACCCAGCACATTTGCCAATCGGCAAGTAAACCCCGACGTCATCCGAACATTCCCGAACAGAGATTAGACTCCGCCCCCCGACGGAGAGGCCACGCCTCGATTTCATCATTGGGCGTCAAGCAAGGCCGTGAGGCCCCGCCCCGAAGACGACAATTGGTCGTGGCCATGGACTGATGTAATTGGACATCAGGATTGGTCGTATGATGTCAGAGAGCTGGAAGGTTCGAGGAGAGAAATAATTTGTTATCTCTCTCTCTCTCTCTGGTCCTGGAGTGTGTGGCGAACGGTCGTATTTCTTTTGACTCTCCTTGGTTCTGGCAATCGGATCGGCAGTTGCTTTTGTTCTTTGTCCCTGGCTTGGCTGTTCCTGGCTCGTGTGCGGGCACGCTTGACCGGCGCCATTGTTTGGGCGCTTCGACGCGCTGGTCACTTGGGTTTGATGACCACCGAGCTCCTCAAAGTCCTCGTTGAGACGCAAAGCTCAGTACCAGCCAACTTGAAACATTAATTTTCTTTAATCATTCTCTTGTTTGTACAAGTATGAGTGGAGACGTCTCAATATAGGAATTCGTTTTACTTTACCTTTCGTTTTTATTATCCTTGCATTCATTTTCATTAAGCCTGGTGTTGGCGCCGGCTTGGGATCCTAGGATCCTGAGTTCGAATCCCGGTTGATTGCTGAATTAACGGCGGGGGGGGGGGGGGGGGGGGGAGACTCAGCCAGTCATCCTTCAGAGGTCAGCAAATTGAGTACCAGCATGCTGGGATGAATGAACCTGGTGTGTACCCCGATTTAGAATAGGTACACCGTATCCCTGCGCATCATAAGAGGTGACTAAGGGTTGGCGTCAGGAAGGGCATCCGACCATAAAACATTGCCTCAAACAGGGAACCATGATTGTAATGGGGCCACAATGATAACCCCCGTTCTAGCGGGGAAAAATGGCCTTAAAACAATCATTCATTCATTCATTCATTTTCATTAAATCCTTTATTTTTGGAATTTCATTCTTGTATTGTGAATTTTTCTGTCTCGTATTTGTGTTTGTGGGTCGAGTAATAACCCCATGGGCGGCCGTCCGATTAGATAAGGCTTTGGGCCTTTCCCGCGCACGCGTAAAAAGATAATCCCGCCAAGTTTGGAAATACGCCTCGGAGTTAAAGCAACGTTTGGCTATCTGTCGCCCGTGATCTTAATTGCTTTGTGTGTGTGTGGCGGACACCCATACCAATACACACACACACACACACGTACACAGACGGACACACACACACACACACACACACACAGGGACACAGACACTGACACGGACGGACACACACACACTGACATGGACGGACACACACACACACACACACACATACGGACACACACACCCCACAGACACACACACGCCACACACACACACACCACACGCACAAACACACACACACACACACGCCACACACACACAGTGACACGTTTAGACCTCGTTTGGTTATTAATGCCACTGGACTATCAGGATGGTTCAGATTGATATTCATGGAGTTTTACAAAGTCAAAGTTTGATTCACTGGGAATCCTTGACACTTGTTCCGCATTTGAATGATCAAAGCAGACCACTGACCCAGAGGTTGAGCTTCATATAGACTGAGTATCAAAATTTGTTGTTTTTATTGATCTTGAGGATGATTCTTGTTTTACTATTTGCAAGGGATTGCTTTTTCACTTTCTAATTTGTTAAGAAACTATCTGCATTTATCTTGTTATGAATACTTTCACATCCTTTCTGTGCAGTCTATTGGACACAATGCAAATTGGCCATCTATTCATTACATTCTCTGAAATGGCAGAATCTCTTTTACCTCTTCCCAATGCATACCATAACACACCATAACACCCTACACCCACACTCCCACTTACTCCGGCTTCCTCTCAACATCCTGTCATCACTTCCCAATTCTCCTCCACTGTCTTACGCTTCCTTCACTTTTTAAATCCCTACTCTTCCCTTTATTTTCTCATTTAATTTCCTCAACGACCCATCCCACCTTGTGCGTACATAATAAATAGATGCCCCCATAAATGAGCAGTACTACTGCTTGAATCTCATTTACCTAGTCTGTTTTCCTTGTATTGTTTTATGACCATAATCTTTCCATGTAAATATTTCAGAATTCTAAGAAAAGTGTATGCCCGTGGAGACTCACAAGTTTTTATTTTGTTTTACAGCTTCCAAATTGGACATGGAGCATCATAAAGATAATATAGCCATGGGTGCACATGGCTTGCACATCTCAAGTATGTATGAATGAGGGTATTTGTTCTCATTATTAAGGGTATTCAATTTAACCTGCATGGAAGGTAACACGAACCATTTCTGTGTGACAACATCCATTTTAAGTTTGGTCCAGAGGTTGGGTGTGTGACAAGGCGGACATTATGGGATTTGGCTGACAATCCGAATCTGAGAATTTTAAAAGTGATTCTTCACCATTGAGAGATAGTGCCAAAACCGATATACAGCACGATATCCCAAATATTTGTGGACGGATTCGGACGAAACTTGGTGGACAGGCATACAACATGTATACTGTTCAGCCTTGCGGAGGTATGTGCTCTACCGAGGGCCGTTCTAGTTGTTGTATAACCCTGGGCAGTTCTCTCGAACAAGTGAGAGGAAGAGAAGAGGAGACGAGAGGAGACAAAAGGAGAGGAGACGAGAGGAGAGGAGAGGAGACGAGAGGAGAGGAGAGGAGATGAGACGAGACGAGACGAGAGGAGAGGAGACGAGACGAGACGAGACGAGACGAGAGGAGAGGAGAGGAGATGAGACGAGACGAGAGGAGAGGACACAAGAGGAGACGAGACGAGAGGAGATGAGAGGAGACGAGAGAAGACGAGAGGACACGAGAGGAGAGGAGACGAGACGAGAGGAGAGGAGACGAGAGGACACGAGAGGAGAGGAGAGGAGATGAGAGGACACGAGAGGAGACGAGAGGAGAGGAGAGGAGATGAGACGAGACGAGAGGACACAAGAGGAGATGAGAGGACACGAGAGGAGAGGAGACGAGAGGAGAGGAGATGAGACGAGAGGACACGAGAGGAGACGAGAGGACACGAGAGGAGACGAGAGGACACGAGAGGAGACGAGAGGAGACGAGAGGACACGAGAGGAGACGAGACAAGACGACACGAGACGAGACGAGACGAGAGGACACGAGAGGAGACGAGACGAGACGAGAGGACACGAGAGGAGACGAGATGAGACGAGACAAGACGACACGAGAGGAGACGAGACGAGACGAGACGAGACGACACGAGACGAGACGAGACGAGACGAGAGGACACAAGAGGAGACGAGACGAGAGGAGACGAGACGAGAGGACACGAGAGGAGACGAGACGAGACGAGACAAGACGACACGAGACGAGACGAGACGAGACGACACGAGAGGAGACGAGACGAGAGGACACGAGACGAGACGAGACAAGACGACACGAGACGAGACGAGAGGAGACGAGACGAGACGAGACGAGACGAGACGACACGAGACGAAACGAGACGAGACGAGAGGACACAAGAGGAGACGAGACGAGAGGAGACGAGACGAGACGAGAGGACACGAGAGGAGACGAGACGAGACGAGACAAGACGACACGAGACGAGACGAGACGAGACGAGACGAGAGGACACGAGAGGAGACGAGACGAGACGAGAGGACACGAGAGACGAGAGGAGAGGAGAGGAGAGGACACGAGACGAGACGAGACAAGACGAGACGAGAGAAAGAAAGAAGTGAGAGAAAGAAAGAAGTGAGAGAAAGAAAGAAGTGAGAGAAAAGAGACAGAGACGTGGGAAAGGTCCATGGGGACCGATCGGCACCATGACCGTGACCGCGCTGGCCTGACGAATCCGGGCAGCAGGAAAGAATGGGGAATATTTGGCCCCCGACTTGCATTGGGGGAGTACAACCACCACATAGCGGCGTCCCTGATAGTTATGCCATTCTAGTTTTCGGAAGCGGTGGCCAGGCCTTTCAGACTGCAAAGGTTAGGGTAAGAATTTGGAATTTGTTCCACATTGCTGACGATAAGTCACCTACTTTATAAAAATTGATACAATTAATTGTTTATCTTGTTTGCTGATGCAGATTGCCACTAGCCTTCAAAGAGACGAGTATTCTGGTATATGGTAAGGTCGTTTAATATCACTGCTTGCTCTACAGTAGTTTTGATCAAGGTTGTGAGAATTGCCCTGGAGAACTATGTTGTTTTATGGTTGGGACGCGTGTTCTATTCTCTCGTGCACTGTGCAGACTATCTGGTCTTCGATGAGCTTTTGCTTGAAACTTCAATGGTTTAAAATGGAAAGAGCATTCATAAATGTTGTATATAAGGGGCCACAGGCCTTTCAAAGTATCTGATATGTATACATTGTATACTGTAACGATTTTGAGAAGTGTAACGGGTTTTGAGAAGTGTAACGGGTTTTGAGGAGTGTAACAATTTTGGAGGA
The DNA here is from genome assembly GCF_964187855.1 of Myxine glutinosa. NCBI lineage: Eukaryota > Metazoa > Chordata > Myxini > Myxiniformes > Myxinidae > Myxine > Myxine glutinosa. The sequence continues at coordinate 136,980,645 of NC_136271.1, read as the reverse complement.
AGGGTAACGGATGTGAAGAGTATGGCTTTGGTATGGTAACATCCTGGTAATGTAAATAATGGTCGCAGCCGTCCTCCTAATTAATTTCATAGAACATACACGCAGGTCACGATATATCTTTTAAATAGTGTATTTCCTTATTCCATGTAGGCTAAGTATGTGTTTTCCACTAGATTGACTTTGCATTGTATCAAACAAAATAAGCGTAGGCCCTTCCAATTTCCCCAAAACCTCCCTTCCAATTGCCTTCCGCATTTTGGCTGGTTTTCTTCAAACCACCATTGGCCACGAGGTAAGGTTGGGGAAGAAAGGCGTGTCTCCACCTCGTCATAAGAAGCAAGGAGTGAACCAGCCCTAACAGCCAATCAACACCGCGGTGAGTGACCCGGTAGGCGCGCCCTCGGAGTCGGCGGCTTGATTTCGCTGGAGGTGATAAAAGCGACTGCAGGGGACTGCTTTACCAGTGGAGATGAGTAGAGATGACTGGAGAGGAGCAACGAGGCTGCACCAAAGAGAGGCCTTGAGAGATACGCTGGGGGATGACCTGGAAGAGGAGCGCAATCCACCGCAAGCCCTACCTACCTACCTACCTACCTACCTGCCTGCCTGCAATACCCCCCTGTCGTTGGAGAGACGCGCTGAACGGAGGGAGACGGCTCCACCCCAGGAAGAGGAGCAGGTGTGCCGAGCCAGCGCGTGACGGCCGCGGATACGCGACGGAGGTTTTCCCGCCAAAACCGCGAGGGGTGCTGCGGCCTCCGACTTTGCCTTCCTCTCAAGCAATCAACCTCGAGCCATTACCTGCCTGCAATATCCACCGTGTGAGTGTGAACGTCCTGTCCTACTCGTTTGTCTTGGGGATTAAGTAAATGAAATAGAATAAGTTAACAATGCACTGTGTGACTGCTCTTTTCCATCTATTGCTGTAAATAATATTGGTCGCTCTAAAATATTGCTTGTGTGTGTATAATAAATCTGTTCTTCCTCCAAACTCTGTCTTTCTTCTCTCTTCTTCTCTTTCGGTCGTTTTAGAGGTTTCCCAATTGAATATCTGTAGCGCGATTAGTCAACGTTCGGTTGGAATCGGGTTCTAATCGGGGAGTAACTGTTCGGACGCGGTTAAATACACCACCGCTCGGTAAAATAACATCCAAAAACCGTGTCCGTAACAATTGGTGTCGAGGAGTCGGATTCGGACCCGGGACTAAATTTGTTAGGCCCAAATTTAAAAAAAAAAAAAAAAATCTTGGTCAAAATTACGAGCTGCCAAAATTGTGTTGTTTTATAAAACCCGAATTTTGAGATCGCGCCATGGACAATCAAGGCGATCGGATGTCGGTGGGGGAGATAGACGGGTTAGGGGTAACCCAGGAACCAGGGGAAATGTATGTGGAAGAAAGGGAGGAGGAGAGCAATGAGGAGGCGGTTGAGGGAGTAGCAGGCGTGCAAAATGGCGTCCTCGCGCACGTGGGTGTAGCGGCACCAAATTTTGCCACGCCCGCGACAGTAGCAGCGCCGCCGTTGGATTCGGACCTTTTGTTGCTACAAATCGGTGCCCTTATGGACAAAATGAGGGACGAAGCAAGGGCTGATAGTGCGAAAATGGAAAGCAGAATGATGGGGGTAATGAGGGACGAAGCGAGGGGTACCGTTAAGGAGTTAGACAAGAAATTTGAGGGATTAGACAATGGGATAGAAGGGGTGAAAAATGGGTTAATGGGGGTAGAAAACAGAATGGCCGCTCAAGAGAATCAGTTAGAGGGGGTGAAAAATGGGTTAATGGGGTTAGAAAATAGGATGGAGGACAAATTGCGGGAAATGGGGGAACAATCCGCCCGGGAAATCGAACAGATGGGGAACCAGATGGAGGAAATACGACGAGGGGTGAGTGAGGAGGTCTCGGGGCTACGCGAGGAGGTAAAGCGAGGCGAAAAGCGTATCGAGAAAGAGGTGAGAAATAATACGGTAAAGTTACAGGGGGGAATAGAAGATCTGACGAAAGGAGTAGAACAGCTGACGGTGGGACAAAAAGAACTAGCGGACCAAGTGGAAAAGAACACTGCAATCATCGGGGGTTTAAAAGCAACACAAAAGGACATTAAAAATGAATTAATAGCGACACAAAAGGAATGTCAAATGGTACATGAGGGATTGACGAAGAGGTTGGAAGAGGTGACAGAAGTAATGGAGACGAAGGACCGGGAGGTAAGGACGCACATAGAAACGGTTAAAGTAGCAATGGAGGAAGAAATCGAGGGGGCGCACCGGGAGCTGAAAGAGGTAAAGGAAAAATTAGAGGAGGTGGAAGAAGGGGTGAGTGAAATTAAGAAGAGACGGAGGGAAGCTAAGAGGGAGATAAAGGAGGAAGTCATGGATTATGTACAAGGTCTGTGTTCAAATCATGATGTGATGCTCACTAACCAAATAAAGAGTTTGCAGGTGGCAAAGGAGGGGCGGAGACGAAGTACGGAGGTGAGTGGCAATGTATATGATGTGAGGAAAGCTTCAGTCGGCTTGGGGATTGGTTTGGATCCGGGTGTTCGTGAAAGGCCGTTGGTGAAGTGTGTGACAGGTCAGGTGTGCGAAAAAAGAGGTGTGCGAGAATGTCCGACCATGGGGTGTGTGAGGAAAAAGTGCACGCCGAGGAGTGAGTGTGCCGTCAGGAGTGAGCCGGTCGAAGCGCGTGTGCGAGGGGGTACATGGAAGCGCGGTGTGGTGAGTGTTACGGAGGAAGTAACGAGAGAGTGTACACCTGTGGTGAGTGTTACGGAGGAAGTAACGAGAGAGTGTACACCTGTGGTGAGTGTTACGGAGGAAGTAACGAGAGAGTGTACACCTGTGGTGAGTGTTACAGAGGATGTAACGGGAGGGTGTGCGCGAGAAAGGTGTGTAACGGACAGGTGCATGGGGAAAGCGCATGCTGTCAAGAGTAAGGGTGAGTGCGCGACCGAGAGTGGAGGTGAGAGTAGTGAGAGTGAAACGGAGCGTGAGTTGGTTGTGGCAGGTGAGCGAGGATGTACACCTGGAATAGAAGGATGCACACCTGGAATGGTAGAGCGTGAGTGGGAATGCACGCTGGAATTGGTAGTGAGACACGTGGTTGGGTGTGCGGGTGAGAGCACACCTGTGATTGTCACAAGGGAGGTGACCGAGGAGGGGGCGCGAAGCGGTGTATTGGTGAGGTGTGCGAGCAACGAATGTGTGCCAAAGTGTTCGGTGGTCAGGTGTGTGACCAAGTCGGTGAGCGGAGTGAGTGTACCGAGGTGTGAAAGGAAAGGTACGAGGAGCATGGGCACAGCTGGATGTGTGAGCAAGGAACGGGCTGCGGGGTGTAAGCGTCCAGGTGAAGCATCGACGTTAGACGGGGTAGAGTTTAGAACGACTTATATCCGAATCAGGCCCTCGGTGCGCGTCGGGCAGCTTCGCGTGCCGCGAGGATCAGCGGGGATCCGAACCACGGCGGTTTCGAAAGAACCGCCGTACGCGATCCACGCTATGCCTCGCTTGGAACGGCCGCGGCCGGGCTCCACTAGGCGGAGCGGGCAGCTGGATAGGAAGGGTCGTTATGGCGACCACGTTTTGTTGAGACGTGCCGGCAGGTCGAGATCGGGACATTGGATGGCTCCACGCCGAGGTGGTGCATGGGATCTCGGCCCGGGTAAGCCTCCGTCCCTGCCCCGAATGCGGGACGTATCCAGCCGCTGGCACAAAAGAACCCGCGTTCATTGCTCGGCTGTACGAAGCCGGGCTGTAGATGTGAATTGGCGCACCGAGAGGATGTGATAAGTAGACGGGTGATGGTGATAGTGATAGTAGTGATTTGAAACGAAATTTAGAAAAGTGAATAGAATTGGCAGTAAATGGAAAATTTTTGAATTGTTGGATTTGGACGAGCGAAATTGGTAGTGAGAGACCCCCGATGTGGTGGGATGGCAAATCCACCATCCCTCACAGGTGGGGGCAAATGCGCAATAGTTTATGGGGTGGCTATGACAACCGAGCCAGGGAGGGCTTGGATAATGATAGGGATCTAGCGAAGATGACCTTAGGTAACGATAAGGTTAGTTAGTGACTGATACCTGTAGTGGGGACGCAGGTAGATTAGTGTGGATTATAATGACGTGGGAGCGCAATAGTTTAAAGGGACGACTGGGAAGCGCAAGTTTCAGAGGGGAGAAGTTAGCGGAGATGATGCCGTGTGTGGGAGTGATTGAACAGGTGTGATTGCACAGGTGTGCAACTGAACAGGTGGATGGAGCAGTGTATGAGTGAGTGATGGTGATTGTGTATTGTGATGACCAAGTGGTCCAGGAAGAAAGGAGGGTGCAGGTGGCACCAGGTGAGATTGCACAGGTGTGCAACGACAGGTGAATGAAGAACAGGTGTATGTGGCTGTGTGGAATAAATGGTAGTGTGGAATATCTGGAGTATTGGAATGGATGGTCGTGGAGTGAGTATGGTGGAAATTGTGGAGTGGAGTGGATGGTGCGAAGGTGTGAATGGGGGAAGAGTGGACCCCCATCACGGATACCCGGGGCGGGTAGTGTAAGTGTTAGGTAGAGGGTATAGGTAAATTGTAGTTGGATATTGGCATCTGTGGTGCGGGTGACAGAATGGTATGTGGATGGGTGCGTTGGTGTTGTGGAAATGGCTGGGCGTGTAGCCTGTTAGTGTGTGTAGTTGGTTTGGGCACTCCACCACTGTAAGGATGTCGGCCAGGTGAGGCCGCAGGTGGGCTCTGGGAGCCGGTAGTAGTTGTGTGGATGGGGCCCGAGGATCCGGAGGACGGACCCGGGTAGCCCAGTGCCAGAGGGCACCAAGGGGTGACAGAGCCAGGAGAGGGGCTGCCCCCAGTTAGATAGGTTAGGGTGAGGAGCTAGGTAAGCTCGGGTGGCAACTACAGTGGTGGAGGTGTGCAGGTGGGTAGACCTGTTGGGAGAGGTACACGTCGCAGCCCAGAAATTGTGCTAGAGCACCGGGAGATGAATCGGGGGAGTGAGACCCCAAAATTGAGGAGCACCACAGTTTGGCCAATGGGAATTGGTTATTAGAACCCATAGTGTAAGTTGGCCAATGAATTGGCAGGGAAAGACCCCGGGTAGTGTAAAGTGTGTTAAAATCATTTAGAGGATAGTTAGGATGAAGGATCTCCTCACACCATCTGCATCCACTCACCTGAGGTGACAGGTACTCCACACCATGCCATGTTTTGATTATTTTTTATGATGCAAATGTTTGGATTGTGAGACGCATCATGACGTGGGTGTGACATTGTGCTTTGATGTTCCATCTCTGCCTCCTTATGAGGATTGATGATGAATTTGGTGATGGCAAATTTTGAAGTAAAGGGATTGTGGGGACGAATTTGGTATAGGGGAAATATGGGGAAGACGTGACAGTAGTGACGAATTTGTAAATGTGTAGATTTTTGTACATATGGGGTGAGAACAAGGGTAGGGTAGGTGACAAGGGGGTGACGTACGGTAGGGACGAGCTTTCTCACTTCGCCCTCCGTACGCATTTCACCTTGCATTGCCTTGTTTGACGTGTACCCTTGTGACCTTACCCCTCGCTCAATTGTCTTTCTTTTGTCTCCCACATGACCTGTGCGCCATTGGGTGCCGAGGGGAGCGTGCGTGAGGTGGCCATTGTGCGCCCGAGATTCCCAGAACCAGCACGCATTGCGTTGATGTACCACTTTATGGACCGCTGTTCGGCGGCCAAGTACCACTTGATGGACCCCAGGTTCTGGGGCAGAGCACCTCTGTTGGAGACCGGCCATAGTGGCCAGGGAATCTTGCTTGCGGACCTCGGTAAGGTGGCACCTATGCCAGACAGGTGGACCACCCTTAGTTGGCCCCTGAGGCCCTAAATAAAAATGGACACAAGTTGTGCTTTTTTTAGTATGTCCAAATAGGCCGCATGAAGCCAGAAGACGTCGGGAAGAACATCGGCCCAGCAGAGAAGGAGAAGACCACCACCAGTTGTTTTGTTGTGTTTATTATGAACCATGGTAACCGCACCGGATGGTGTTTTTGGGTGCTTTGTGGTGTTTGGGTGCTTTTGGGTGCTTTGGTGGTATTGGTACTGGTGCATCGATGCAATGCGTGCTGTCTCCTCCCTCCCAACAGGAATTTCTTTCTCTTGTTCCCTAAAAAGAAAAAGAAAAAAACACACAGGTCCTGGGTTGCGTTGTAAATAAGAAATCACGTCATTGTAAATAATGCTCCCCCCCCGTAAATGTATAGTTTCAGAATAATTCCGTAATTCGGTTAGCTGTGGGCTTGAGTCTGTTAGACAGGATGCAATGCAATAGGGGGACATACTTATTTGTGTTTTAAAATTGTCACACTCAGGGTCAGGTTAATTGTAGAGGGAATTACACCTACATGTCACACTCAGTTAAGTCTAGTAGGCCCGAGGACGTGCCTGAAGAAAGGAGGGTGCAGTGTAACGATTTTGAGAAGTGTAACGGGTTTTGAGAAGTGTAACGGGTTTTGAGGAGTGTAACAATTTTGGAGGAAGGGTAACGGATGTGAAGAGTATGGCTTTGGTATGGTAACATCCTGGTAATGTAAATAATGGTCGCAGCCGTCCTCCTAATTAATTTCATAGAACATACACGCAGGTCACGATATATCTTTTAAATAGTGTATTTCCTTATTCCATGTAGGCTAAGTATGTGTTTTCCACTAGATTGACTTTGCATTGTATCAAACAAAATAAGCGTAGGCCCTTCCAATTTCCCCAAAACCTCCCTTCCAATTGCCTTCCGCATTTTGGCTGGTTTTCTTCAAACCACCATTGGCCACGAGGTAAGGTTGGGGAAGAAAGGCGTGTCTCCACCTCGTCATAAGAAGCAAGGAGTGAACCAGCCCTAACAGCCAATCAACACCGCGGTGAGTGACCCGGTAGGCGCGCCCTCGGAGTCGGCGGCTTGATTTCGCTGGAGGTGATAAAAGCGACTGCAGGGGACTGCTTTACCAGTGGAGATGAGTAGAGATGACTGGAGAGGAGCAACGAGGCTGCACCAAAGAGAGGCCTTGAGAGATACGCTGGGGGATGACCTGGAAGAGGAGCGCAATCCACCGCAAGCCCTACCTACCTACCTACCTACCTACCTGCCTGCCTGCAATACCCCCCTGTCGTTGGAGAGACGCGCTGAACGGAGGGAGACGGCTCCACCCCAGGAAGAGGAGCAGGTGTGCCGAGCCAGCGCGTGACGGCCGCGGATACGCGACGGAGGTTTTCCCGCCAAAACCGCGAGGGGTGCTGCGGCCTCCGACTTTGCCTTCCTCTCAAGCAATCAACCTCGAGCCATTACCTGCCTGCAATATCCACCGTGTGAGTGTGAACGTCCTGTCCTACTCGTTTGTCTTGGGGATTAAGTAAATGAAATAGAATAAGTTAACAATGCACTGTGTGACTGCTCTTTTCCATCTATTGCTGTAAATAATATTGGTCGCTCTAAAATATTGCTTGTGTGTGTATAATAAATCTGTTCTTCCTCCAAACTCTGTCTTTCTTCTCTCTTCTTCTCTTTCGGTCGTTTTAGAGGTTTCCCAATTGAATATCTGTAGCGCGATTAGTCAACGTTCGGTTGGAATCGGGTTCTAATCGGGGAGTAACTGTTCGGACGCGGTTAAATACACCACCGCTCGGTAAAATAACATCCAAAAACCGTGTCCGTAACAATACTATACTATACTATACTATACAATACTATACTATACTATACAATTGTGAGACGTGTGGACAATCAACATTTGTGCTTCAACCCCCGAGTTGTCTTTTAATCATCACTCTCAGTCATTCATTTTTAGCTTAACTGGAATTGGAATTCCAGATAAGGTATTATCATCATGCACCGTCCATCCGTCGGTCTCCTGTTTCGACTTCTCCGGCCAAACCGCTGAGCTGAACCGGCCGAAATTTGGCAGCAAGGTGTTCCGCTCCTGACTGGTAACGGGGATTGCAAAGCTCATTCCGGTCACTTTGCTGGAAAAGATAAGGTATTGTCATCATGCACCGTCCACCTGTTGGTCTTCTGTTTCGACTTCTCCTGCCAAACCGCTGCACCGATCCGGCTGAAATTTGGCAGCAAGGTTCCGCTCCTGACTGGTAACGGGGATTGCAAAGCTCGTTCCAGTCACTTTGCTGGAAAAGATAAGGTATTGTCATCATGCACCGTCCATCCGTTGGTCTTCTGTTTCGACTTCTCCGGCCAAACCGCTGCACCGATCCGGCTGAAATTTGGCAGCAAGGTTCCGCTCCTGACTGGTAACGGGGATTGCAAAGCTCGTTCCAGTCACTTTGCTGGAAAAGATAAGGTATTGTCATCGTGCACCGTCCATCCATCGGTCTCCTGTTTCGACTTCTCCGGCCAAACCGCTGCACCGATCCGGCTGAAATTTTGGCAGCAAGGTTCCGCTCCTGACTGGTAACGGGGATTGCAAAGCTCGTTCCAGTCACTTTGCTGGAAAAGATAAGGTATTGTCATCATGCACCGTCCATCCGTTGGTCTTCTGTTTCGACTTCTCCGGCCAAACCGCTGCACCGATCCGGCTGAAATTTGGCAGCAAGGTTCCGCTCCTGACTGGCAACGGGGATTGCAAAGCTCGTTCCAGTCACTTTGCTGGAAAAGATAAGGTATTGTCATCGTGCACCGTCCATCCGTCGGTCTCCTGTTTCAACTTCTCCGGCCAAACCGCTGCACCGATCCGGCTGAAATTTGGCAGCAAGGTTCCGCTCCTGACTGGCAACGGGGATTGCAAAGCTCGTTCCAGTCACTTTGCTGGAAAAGATAAGGTATTGTCATCATGCACCGTCCATCCGTTGGTCTTCTGTTTCGACTTCTCCGGCCAAACCGCTGCACCGATCCGGCTGAAATTTGGCAGCAAGGTTCTGCTCCTGACTGGTAACAGGGATTGCAAAGCTCGTTCCGGTCACTTTGCTATTGTTCCTCTTTGCTGGAACTGGAATCTAAATCTAGCCAGAGGTCACCAGCTTGATCAAATGCCATTGCAGTTCATCTAAATAAGACCTCTGGGTGAAGATTTTCCTCGGAACACAAGATTTCTGCTGGATGTCTGTAGCAATGTTTATTGGATTGAACCTCCAAGACTGCAATGCTTGAAGTTTCCTGAGCTATCCCATTTGGAAGGATATTTCCATGGGGCAATATCAAAGCTCGAAAGGAGCACTGCGTGATGATCTAATATGTAGGTAGACGATTAAATCAATTACGTATATGGCCTATTTGAACTTGATCTTCTCTTATGCAAGACAAAGCCAGATCATGAAAAATGAATGCATCGAGTCCAGAGCCGAAAAGCATTATGAAAGCAAGGAAAGCAAAAGTGAAAACCGTTTCCTGGAAAAGAAAGAAAACGAGAGCCTGAAACAAATGTTAAAATAGGAAGAGGAAGTTGAGAATGCAAGTAAAACGGAAGAAGACAATTTAGTCAAGAGCGAGGTTGGATAGACGCAGTAGGCCAGAAAGGGAAAGTGTTACAATGACGTAAAATGAGCAGAAAGTATGGAATCGTTCGTTCTAATGCATGTAGGGCCGGGAGTCGATTATGAGTTTGGCCTGCAGATATGTATTTCCTATGCATGGCGTTTGTGCTGCTGGTGCGGTTTCACCAGTAGGTTATGGAAGGAATTTGGAATTTGACCTTTTTCGTAGAAATGTCATGGGATTTTTAACGTACACCAGCTAATGCTCGGAGACGGGTCTCCAGCTTGATCTCCATGCGTGGGACAGCATATTCGTTAACGCAGCACTCCGCCTGTGAAACACTAATCCAGCAGTTGATTGTCAGTCTTCGGATCAAAACTAGAATAGACAGCTCAAATGTGAGTGCGCTACCTCCTGTTACCACCTTGCAAGTCTGTATAGAATTACACATGTGGATCAGATACTTGTCCATACATGCATTGCTATGGTAACTACAAAGTAGTGACATTTATGGGCGTCAACTACCAATACTGTAATGCTTGAAGCTGCTTCAGCCATTGCTGGAGCAATCTCTGGGCAATCGTCCAATTGTATTAGAGAGGACCCATTGACTCAGGACTTACTAGGCAGAGCAGGTTGCTTCTGGAAATCTTGCACTAATAACCTGGTGAGCAGATTCCAATGGGAAGTCAATTTTGATATTTGTTTTTTTCTTGTGTACTCAACTTCACACCACCAATAGAGGAGCTTATTTTGACGTAAATCTGAGGCTCGTAGTGGAGCTTGTAGATAAATAAGCCCTTTCAGGGGCTGAGTCTGACAAATGTGCTCCTCGTGTCCTGCAGTGTCTGCTAAAGTAAAGATTGTTCAACAGCCGCAGTCATTGGCGATTGCGGCAGGATGGTCTGCCTCCCTCATCTGTCGGGCTAAGGAAGAGCAAGGTCCTTCCAGGCACTTAAGGCCTGCTGCAAGTCAATCCTCCTGTGTAGCAGAGGCTGCTGAACAGGAGGTTCTGCGTTACCAATGGTTCCACAACCACAACAAGGTACCATCAATAAGCCAGCCACGTAACGGCAAATATAGTACCGTATTACAGTGTGGGTAAAGTAGTCTTTGATGCAGAAAGTGTGATTCATGTTTTAATTGACATATACTGTAATTAATTTTTCACTTTGAAAAAGCAAATTAGTGAATTTCTTCAAAACATGACACAAATTGAAAGCCTGTTCATTATATGTGCGGTCACGTTTTATATGGGGTTGAGTGGAGAATAGAATGAAATTAAATTTGTGCATGAACTGATTTCTACTTTGCGACTAACATTTACTGTTATGTGACATAATGTGACATGTGACATAATGTTATGCATGTGACATAATGTCATGGACAAATAACCAGTGACATAACCAGGAAAAAAAACCAGGAAAATAACCAGGAAAAATAATGTGACATAACCAGGAAAAAACCAGGAAAAAACCAGGAAAAATAATGTGACATAACCAGGAAAAAACCAGGAAAAATAATGTGACATAACCAGGAAAAAAACCAGGAAAATAAAAGGAAAAATAATGACATAACCAGGAAAAAAAACCCAGGAAAATAACCAGGAAAAATAATGACATAACCAGGAAAAAAACCAGGAAAAATAATGTGACATAACCAGGAAAAATAATGTGACATAACCAGGAAAATAACCAGGAAAAATAATGACATAACCAGGAAAAATAATGTGACATAACCAGGAAAAAAACAGGAAAATAACCAGGAAAAATAATATGACATAACCAGGAAAAAAACCAGGAAAAATAATGTGACATAACCAGGAAAAAAACAGGAAAATAACCAGGAAAAATAATGTGACATAACCAGGATAAAACCAGGAAAATAACCAGGAAAAATAATGTGACATAACCAGGAAAAAAACAGGAAAATAACCAGGAAAAAAAACCCAGGAAAATAACCAGGAAAAATAATGTGACATAACCAGGAAAATAACCAGGAAAAATAATGTGACATAACCAGGAAAAATAATGTGACATAACCAGGAAAAATAATGTGACATAACCAGGAAAAAACCAGGAAAATAACCAGGAAAAATAATGTGACATAACCAGGAAAAAAACAGGAAAATAACCAGGAAAAATAATATGACAACCAGGAAAAAACCAGGAAAATAACCAGGAAAAATAACGTGTCATAACCAGGAAAATAACCAAGAAAAATAATGACATAACCAGGAAAAAAACCAGGAAAAATAATATGACAACCAGGAAAAATAATGTGACATAACCAGGAAAAATAATGTGACATAACCAGGATAACACCAGGAAAATAACCAGGAAAAATATGACAACCAGGAAAAAAACCAGGAAAAATAATGACATAACCAGGAAAAAAACCAGGAAAAATAATATGACAACCAGGAAAATAACCAGGAAAAATAATGTGACATAACCAGGAAAAATAATGACATATCCAGGAAAAAAACAGGAAAATAACCGGGAAAAATAATGACATAACCAGGATAAAACCAGGAAAATAACCAGGAAAAATAATGACATAACCAGGAAAAACAGGAAAATAACCAGGAAAAATAATGTGACATAACCAGGAAAAAAACAGGAAAATAACCAGGAAAAATAATGTGACATAACCAGGATAAAACCAGGAAAATAACCAGGAAAAATAATGTGACATAACCAGGAAAAAAAACCCAGGAAAATAACCAGGAAAAAAACCCAGGAAAATAACCAGGAAAAATAATGTGACATAACCAGGAAAATAACCAGGAAAAATAATGTGACATAACCAGGAAAAAAAACCCAGGAAAATAACCAGGAAAAAAAACCCAGGAAAATAACCAGGAAAAATAATGTGACATAACCAGGAAAATAACCAGGAAAAATAATGTGACATAACCAGGAAAAATAATGTGACATAACCAGGAAAATAACCAGGAAAAATAATGTGACATAACCAGGAAAAAACCAGGAAAAATAATGTGACATAACCAGGAAAAAAACAGGAAAATAACCAGGAAAAATAATATGACAACCAGGAAAAAACCAGGAAAATAACCAGGAAAAATAATGTGTCATAACCAGGAAAAATAATGACATAACCAGGAAAAATAATATGACAACCAGGAAAAATAATGTGACATAACCAGGAAAAAAACCAGGAAAAATAATGTGACATAACCAGGATAACACCAGGAAAATAACCAGGAAAAATAATATGACAACCAGGAAAAAAACCAGGAAAAATAATATGACATAACCAGGAAAAAAACCAGGAAAAATAATATGACATAACCAGGAAAATAACCAGGAAAAATAATGTGACATAACCAGGAAAAATAATGACATATCCAGGAAAACAACAGGAAAATAACCGGGAAAAATAATGACATAACCAGGATAAAACCAGGAAAATAACCAGGAAAAATAATGACATAACCAGGAAAAACAGGAAAAAAACCAGGAAAAATAATGTGACATAACCAGGAAAAATAATGTGACATAACCAGGAAAAAACCAGGAAAAATAATGACATAACCAGGAAAAAACCAGGAAAAATAGACATAACCAGGAAAAAAACCAGGAAAAATAGTGACATAACCAGGAAAAAAATGACATAACGGAAAAAACCAGGAAAATAACCAGGAAAAATAATGTGACATAACCAGGAAAAAAACCAGGAAAAATAATATAACATAACCAGGAAAAATTTCAAGAACAGCAGGCACTCGTCCAAATTTCAAGAACTATCGTTTTCCCCCCCCAAAAAGGTCAATCGATTGGTTTTTGTTTTCAAATGTATTTATTCATTAGTTTGTTATATTGAAAGAAAAACAAATTGTATTTATTTGTTATTTTTCTGATTTGTGGAGGGGTCTCGATTGCTCATGGAAAAAGCATTTAATGACTCAAAAATATTTGATCTGTTATAACTTGCAAGAAGAACATCTCTCATTCGCAATCATTCAAGAAGAATGAAAGACGGAAAATCAAATGGAGAATTCGTTACCTTGTTAAGAGCATTCCTGAAATGTTTCACATTCATTCTTGACCTGTGCTAAACTCAAGCTGACAGCACATAGTTTCTGATTGGGTGAACGTACAGAGAGAGGCCTTGTTAATTTGTGAGCCCTGGCCACTCAGATCACACGACACTGAATAAATGAACCATTTTTGTCTACTGTTCTTCGGCCGTTTGCCAAGAGATGTAACAATTATGATGCATAACATAAGGGGCCACAGGCCTTTCAAACTATCTGATATGTGTACAATTGTGTGACGTGTGGACAATCAACATTTGTGCTTCAACCCCCGAGTTGTCTTTTAATCATCACTCTCAGTCATTCATTTTAGCTTATCTAGAATTCTAATTCCAGACAAGGCATTGTCACCCTCCATCCGTCAGTCTCCTATTTCGACTTCTCCGGCCAAACCACTGCGTCGATCCGGCTGAAATTTGGCAGCAAGGTTCCGCTCCTGACTGGTAACGGGGATTGAAAAGCTCGTTCCGGTCACGTGACTTTAAGTAGGTCAAATTGGCGGACTTAGTAAATTCCTTAAAAATACTACTTCTCCAGACCCACCAGTCAAATGCTACCAAATTTGGGTTACAGCATTAGGCCAGGGTAGGGATGCTAAATTGTGGTCATACCGATCATATGACCGATGACCGGAAGTGTGTCAAAAATGGCCGGCTTAGTCAATTTTTGGGAAAATCATGTAAATTCCTTCAAAAATCTTCTCCAGACCCACCAGTCAGAATTCTACTACATTTGGATAACAACATTAGGCCAGGGCCCAGATAAGCTACAGGTCCAGTGGTCCTATTTTTTATCCTATGTGTATACTAACGACATAATAAAGAAACAAGAAGACGTCATGCGGAGCACGATACTTGCAAAATACGCCCCCCCCCCTCTCCCCAAGAAAAAAAAAATTCCATTGATACAGCAAATTGTCCATTTCATCAAGATTAAAACTGACAATCTTGATCAAAGCTCGGGTTAATAGGAAGAAAAGTGATGATTTTTCAGATGAAAAATGATGATTTTGGAAGGTTGACCTTGAGTTGACCTTTGACCTCAAAAATAGTTGGTTTCCCTATTTAGTGACAATGTGCAAATGCTGTTCAATTTTCAAGTCAATCGGATGAAAATTGACTGTTTTCAGATGAAAAGTGATGATTTTGGAAGTTTGACCTTGAGTTGACCTTTGACCTTTTGACCTCAAAATAGTATGTTTCCCAATTTAGTGACTCGATATGCAGATGCTGTTCAATTTTCAAGTCAATCGGTTGAGAATTGACGGCTTCTTAGATGAAAATTGATGATTAAAAAAAAATTGACCTTGAATTGACCTTTGACCTTTTGACCTCAAAAATAGTTCATTTCCCAATTTGGTGACTCAATATACAAATACTATTCAATTTTCAGGTCAATCGGATTTAAAATGTCGATTTTAGAAATTTGACCTCCAGATGACCTTTGACCTCAATCAATAGGCTTCTCAATTGGGACGACCTATACAACTTGGTAAAGTTTTGTGACGATCAGTTTAGAATTGTGACCTGTAGGCCGGTGACAAACAGACAGACAGACAAAACCACCTTTAGAGGCCATTTTTCCCCGCAAAGCGGGGGTTGGCCTTTTTCGGGGACCGTGGTTGTTGTTGTTTTTTTGGTCCCCTTTTTTTTGAAGCAATGTTTTACGGCCGGATGCCCTTCCTGCCGCCAACCCTGTTTGTCGCCTTTTTACGACACACAGGGAATTACCAGTGAACTGGTACTCAATTTGCCGACCTCAGAAGGATGACAGGCTGAGTCAACCCCCCTGGTGTTAATTCAGCGATCGACCGGGATTCGAACCCAGGATCCTTGGATCCTAAGCTGGCACCCTAGCCGCTAGCCCAACACCAGGCAGACAGACAAACAGACAAATGAAAAATCTGTCAGAGACCGAGGACTTGCCGGAATGTTCTTTTTTTTAAAATCAGCCATGTTGGATAAATATGGTGGCCGAACCACGTGACCGATGACGTCATCATTATGTTTTTTTCAAAACCAGTTTATGCCGACATGGCGCTCAAGAAATTGCACCATGATTGGATGAAGTTTTGTACTTGTCGAATTATGACGTCATAATGGAGGCTTTGGGCCGAGAGAGTTAAAAATTTGGCACAGTCTATTCCAGGGCAAGACAAATGTAAAGTACACAAATGTGTAAAGTTTGGCGATTCTACGTGCAACGGTGTAGACGTAGTACTGCGAACAAACAGACAGACAAACAGACAGACAGACAAACAGACAACCAACCGATCAACATATTTACCGGAATCTTTTCCGGCAAGTAACAAACAGACGGAACCACAAACGCAATCGACCAATATACTTGAAAAATCTTCGATTTTGCAAGTAATAATAATCAAATGAAAATTCAAGTGTATTCATATGGGTCTGTGCCTGTGATGCAGGTGCCCGTGGCAATCGGGCCTGTGCTCTCATGGGAGAACACACCGGTTTTAGCTGCTGGTTACTACACCTGCCGTGTAAGCACATTGCCTCGTGGGCCTGCAGATCTTCGTGGCTGTGTCTTCTCGGAATGGGCTCGTCTGGAAGTGCTGCAAATAGAAGGTGTGTGATAAAGATTGCAGAAGAAGCTAGGTTTAGGTTTAGCTTTGAGCGCAACTTACACTCGAGTCCGGTTCCAGCTACCTCAGCACATAGATGAGTTTGTTTTTGCTTAGAATGACCTTTTGCTTTGAACAATAGCCCAACAACAAATAGGTAGTGGGAGGGGTTTGGTGAGGGGTGGTGGGAGGAGGGGTTGAGGTTAGCAGGTGGTGAGGGGGAAGGAGTGGGTTGGGAAATGCCAATGTCTCTGTTTTTTGATTAAAAATGTCTTCGAAGCAACGGGAAGGATTGGAATCTGTTACAACGATCGAAGCAATGGGAAGGATTGGAAATGTGTTACAACCTGCACGGAGCAACAGGTCGAATAGTTAGATCTGAATAGTTAGCTGAATGCCTCAACTCTGTGTTTGCCTCTAAATCTTGTGTCCCAAACCCATCCCTCTCTGTACCCACCGTACCCAGTCGTACCCAGCTGCTCCTGGACTCTGTGTCCTTTCCTCCTGACAAGGTGGAAAAGTTTCTGGCAACCCTCAACTCTGATTCTGCAACTGGTCCTGACGGCATCAGCCCACGGGTCCTAAAATCATGTGCTTCTGCACTTTCACTCCCTCTTTCTGTTCTCTTCACCCTCTCTTTTGCTCAAGGTCATCTGCCATCTGCTTGGAAATCAGCCAACATCACCGCTTTGCACAAAAAAGGTGCAAAAACAGATCCCAGCAACTACAGACCAATCAGCCTTCTCCCAATTATCAGCAAAGTCATGGAATCCATCATTGCTTCAGATATTAAATCTTTCCTCTTCTCCAATGGCTTGATCTCTGATCATCAATTTGGTTTCAGACCTGGTCACTCTACTCTGGACATGCTGCTTCTGCTTTCTCAACAATGGATGGAGGTCCTCAACGCCAAACAGGAAATTAGAGCTGTCTCCCTTGACATTTCACGTGCCTTCGATACGGTCTGGCACCCTGCTCTGCTCTCCAAACTCTCCTCCTTTGGTATCCATGGAAATCTCCACGCATGGCTGGCGGACTTCCTCTCTGGTCGTAGTCAACGTGTGGCCCTGAATGGGTTTCTCTCATCTCCTCTTCCTGTTCAGGCTGGAGTTCCCCAAGGTAGTGTTCTGGGCCCTGTGCTTTTTCTGGTCTTCATCAATGATCTCTCTGACTCTCTTGAAAATCCTCTCTATCTCTTTGCTGACGACTCTACTCTCTGTCGCTCCATTCCTCATCCCTCAGATCGGCAGTCTGCAGCCTCCTCACTCTCTGCAGACCTGGACAAAATCACAGACTGGTCAAACAAGTGGAACATGTCTTTCAATCCTGACAAATCTCACACTCTTACAATGTCTCTCCGAAAGGACCGACTGGACAACCCTCCCATCTACTTTCTCAACAATCCTCTCCAAGAAGTTCTGTCGCTCAAGCTTTTGGGTCTCACTATCTGCCATGATTTTTCTTGGGAAAACCACATTTCCAAGCTGGCCTCCAAAGCCAGTCGCCGACTGGGCATCCTCCGTCGTGCGAAGTCCTTCCTTGGCACACCTGAGCTCCTCACCACTTACAAGGCTTTCATCCGCAGCTCAATGGAATACTGTTCTCCCCTCTGGGCTGGTGCTCCTGCCTCACACCTGGCTCGGCTTCACGCTGTTGAATCCAAAGCTTTCAAAATCATTGGAATCTCCCGCGATGAAGCTATCTCTGAGGGCCTTTCACTCACTCACCGCAGGCAGGTAGGTGGTCTTTCTGTCTTCTACCGACTCCTCTCCGGCCTTGCTCCCCCAGCTCTCTCTGTGCTCTGTCCCCCAAATATTCCTACAGGTCGCACAAGATCTGCCAGCAACCCTCTGATGGTTAAACTGCCGAAATCTCGGCTCTCTGCTCACCTTCACTCTTTCATTCCTCTTTTCTCCCGCCTGTGGAACAAACTCCCACACTCCCTTCAATCCCTCTCCTCCCTCCAGGTCTTTAAAACAGCTGTTCACCACCATCTCTTATCTTCCCCCATCCATAACCTTGATCTTTTCTACCCCCACTAATTCACCCCAGATCCACCTTGTTTGAAATTCCAACTTATTTCCTGGAAATCCTGGCAGTGTCCATATGTTTATACCTCTCCCACCCCCCCCCCCTTCACATGCCTCCCCCCCTTCACATGCCTCCCCCCCAAAGCCCTCTCCCTCCCACAGATCTCTCGATGTCTCCATGTCTCTCGGTCCCTGCTCTCAAATGTTGTGTTTGTGTCCTTCCCCCTCTCTCCCCATCTTGTCTACCGCTCCCGATGTTATTTGTTTTATGTGTCTGTTTGTCTTTCTGTGTGATTAATGTTCGCTCTTTCACGAGCCTCGATCTTGTATACAAAAAAAAAAAAAAAAAAAAAAAAAAAAAAAAAAAAAAAAAAAAAATCACAGTGATGAAGTCGTAAAAAATTTGATTGGTAAACATACACTATACGACAGCCATTTGAGGCTGTGAAGCAGCCGAACACTATACGGCAGTCAGTGGAAGCTGTGAAGCAGCCAAATGTGAAGGCTAGGCCACAGCAGAGTGTTCACAGGCCACTCCTGCAGGATCCGTTGCCTGTCGCCATGCTGTGGGCCAGTTTGTGCAGAAGAAAAACATTATGGAAGACGGTGAGGTGCAGGATCTCTGGCTCTCTCCTGCGAGATTGATCGGCTATCTTACGAGAATGCAAACTGCCGTCGGGGCATATGACAAACAAAACCACAATGAGCCACCAACCAATAAATAGACCTGAAGGGAACTTAAATAAACTGATGAAATATTCCCATATGCTGTTCGAGTTATTGTGATCAACGGACTTGAAACACGATACAGACGCAGTGAACCAATATAGCAATTTTTGACCAGCAGGACGACTAATTGATCCATCAGTGAAGTGACAGATAGGCTCTGCTAGTATTCTAGTAATATAGATAACTACTTGAGGACTAACTCTGAGCTTGGCTCATGTAGGCGTGGCTTCAAATCGACAGGTAGCTCTCACCCTGTAAGTGTCTGTACGGCATCGTGTTTCAGCAATTTCCGAGGCTTGTTTCCCATGTCGCACGCGAGCCTGTTTATCAAATATGAATGCTGACAGCTCAAAGTGGTCTTCACCAACAACACGATATTTTGAATGAACACGTTTTGATGTTTAACTTTGCATCAGTGTAAGTCTGCATTTCATCACAGGTTATTCTGGCGTGCAAGATGCCGATGTGCCAAGCTTTTATTTAACTGCTTGAATCATCGAGAAATTTGCCCACAGAAGTCAGAAGTAATTTTTTTCATCCCTGGCCCACAGCCAATGATGGTGTGCTTTGTGGTTAAAAAAAAACTTAGAAACACCTAGGTTTTTTCTTTATTTTTAAGTACAATTTTCTTTTTTTTAGTTTTGCTATGATTTTTCTTTATCAGCATAATAGTTGGTAATTATACGTTGACAGAATTGACTGCATCGTTTTTTTTAACTTCTGGTATATGTGCAAACCAACGACTCTGAGCATATACACCACATGCGCAACATAAATGAATGTAAGTCGAGATTGCATGAATAACAATAATTTTAAATCTGCGCATGCACTGTCTGGACTCGAGCTCTCAAATGAGGTAAAATTCAGCATTGTACGTGCTGTGGTTACAACGTTTACCCCGATCAGACACAATCAGGGAACTTGCGTGCGTTTGTGTATGTATGTATGTATGTATGTATGTATGTATGTATGTATGTATATATATATATATATATATATATATATATATATATATATATATATATATATATACATACACACAACATATATTATTTATTGTTGTATACAACATATACAACATATATATACAACATATATATTATATATATACAATATATATATATATATATATATATATATATATATATATATATATATATATATATATATATATATATATATATAACAATTTTAATTTGGTTGTATTTGGTTTAGTATTTTTTTTGAAGCATATATAAACAGATAAATATACACATTCGCTTTCATAGTCCAGATTGCAGCCTGTATAATCTGCATTTGTGTAAATACAGGAACATACAGGGGGTGTGTAAATACAGGGGTGAAGGTGTCAGGTGCAAATGTATACATGGTATATAAGGGGTTCATCAATTTCTCTGTCACCTTTTGCATGGTGCTTCATACCACGTATTGTAATGTTTAAATCGCTTTGCGTAAATATTAAAGTTTTTGTCATAACAACAACAAAAACATTTCTTACCATTTTAGGCCCTCTACAGCCTGTTCCACCACCTTTGGGCAGCCTGTGTGTGGTTCAGCAACCTTGTGGAGTGCGTCTTCATGTGGGTGAAACGCTGATATTGGAGTGCGGTGCCGTCGGTTGTCCATTGCCAAAGTACCAGTGGTTGCACGAAGGTGGTGCCTCAATAGGAAAACAGGGCCGCAGGCTGAAGGTGAATGCTTGATTTAATGGTCTTGATTTATTATTTTAGGTGAACATTGCTTTGTGGGCCTCTAATCTTCATGGATGTTATTCCAGATAAAAAATGTTCAGATGCTTCACCATGGTCATTATCGATGCCGCATATCCAACAGCGTTGGAGTCTCCATATTGAGTGATACAGCAACAGTTGATATTGGTAAGAGGACGCAACATGTTTCTGTGATTTCATTTAGATGATGACGAACTCATAGTAGGACACCTGTTTTCTTATATGAATCCTAGCTAGTGTACTTATGTTCCCCTCCCTCCAAAACTTCTACCTGCCCTGCTTTGCTTCTCCCTCCCCCCCCCCCCCCCACTCTTCTTTTTCTCCCACGTCTTCCTATTCTATAATTTATTTCTCCTGCCCTAACCTTACACAAGTTGCCAACTTTCTTTCTAGTCCTTCAAGGTGGTGGCTTACCATTCTGTGCTAGAAGCCTTATTGTACATAACCACAAATGTACTACTCCCACATGCCTTGTTTGTCTGTATGAGAGAACGATTGCTGAAAGTAGAAATTATCCTGTCCGTTGTCTGCCCATTTACTTCCATTGGATCGCCAATTGAATGTTCCGACCTCTCTTTCACTCAGATAGCCATGCCTACCTCAGAGAAAGAACCCCATTTTGCACACCTCACAGCTATCATTATTGTGTACATAATAAATATGACTTGTTGAATTGTCCATCTCCACACTCTGCATCTTTTATGGCAATAACCGTTGCCTTTTTGCCATAAAAGAAACTTAATTTACGAGACGCAGTGGCGTAGTGGTTATTGCGTCTGTTGTGAGTAATTCTGGAGGTTCAAACCCGATCTCAGTCAATTCATACCAAAGACTTTAAAAATGGTACGTGCTGCTTCCTTGCTTGATGTCAGCATTTACAAAGGATAGAGCACGGACAAGCAACCATAGGTTGGCAATCACAGCGCAGGCTTTGATGGGCCTCAGGCCTCCCTCATACATAGAAGTTTCTTGTAAGGGAACTCGTATTAATACACACATCACAAGGTTGCTGCAATGGATTCAATATTATGATGTAATTGTGATGATTGTAAACAATGACAAAGTTAACTTGCTCTCTTTTTCACAAGTCTGAACATGTTATGTTGAACAATCCTTTCATCACTATATGTTGTTCTGCCATGGATGGCTCTGACATGGATGGATCTTTGCAGTGGAAGATGTCTCCATGACGCCAAGCCTACCTGAGTGCCCAAGAGGTGATTTTTTTTTTTTTGTCTTGTATGGGAATCAATTGTGGTCGTTTTAGTTAAATCTTGCTGCAGATTTACTAGCATGTCTATCTGCACAGCAGGAGATGGAGTTTTGCGTTTGTGTGTGTTTATGTGTGTGCGTGCGTGTGTCATGTGCATGTGCTTGCATACAAGTGCGTGCGTGTGTGTCCATACAGGCATCCAGGCCATAATTTTTTAAATTAACAATTGAGCTTTTGTTATCAAATTTTCAACAAACCTTTATTAATTAGAGTATATCTAAATCCCCCTCCCCCACCCCTTCCCGTGTCTCCACCACCCAAGCTCTCTCCCTCCCACAGATCTCCCGATGTCCCTGTTCTCTACTGTTGTGCTTGTGTGCTTCCCTCTCTCTCCCCATCTTGTCTCCCGCTCCCTTTATCTTATGTTTTATGTGTCAGTTTGTCTTTTTGTGATTAATGTTAGCTCTTACACGAGCCTCGATCTTGTACACAAAAAATATTTAAAAAATAAAAAAATGAAAATAGAGAACACAAATGAATAAAACGCACCAGTTTTGTTTAACTGTCGTTTTCGTCAAGTTCAGTTTGAGTCAGTCTAGTTTTAACCTTTTGCGTAATTATTTATATGCTGGCTAAATAAATATTGTCATGTTCAGGGTGATTAACACCACCTCTGAACAGATGGGCCGAACAGACTTTAACTCCCTCAGACTGTGTCAATTATTTCGGACTTTACAATCATGCTTGGGACGGAGAATCACGTGGCTTCTTATCTCTTAAAACCAAACAGGTTTATTTTCCAAAACAAATGACAACCAGGGAAGATTGACCTGACAGGGGAATTTGATGGCAGGATGGAAGGGAAAAATGAGGAATTCAAGGAACAACAAATAACCATGTACAATGAGGTAAAAGAAAGCTAAAGGAATCTAAGGCGCCTCACACTGGACACAAGCACAGACGGGGAAAGGGACAAAACCAGGGACTCAGCTGTGGTGGTAGCAAGGGAGGATGGTGGGGGCGATGAGCGGCCCCGAGCAGGCGGTGAGATGTGATGGGAAGAACGATGAGATGAGCAGGACGACGAACAGACATCAGGCAGACAACAAACACAGGCACAGGGCAAAGGCAGGCAGGACACCCTCCTTAAAACTCCTCCGAGCACAACGCTCTTCCTCGCACCCTCCAATCTTCTCAGATCTCTTCAATCTCACACAATCCTCCTCAGTTCTCACTTAATCCTCCTCACACTTCCAGAACTGGTCCATGTCTTCTGAGTGCACTGAACTGAGATCTACAGGCTCCTCCCTCTTCTCCCCAGGCAACGCTCCGCCCTTTCCTCCTCAGAACTGCACGATCCCTCGCACCTCCTCCCCTTGCTCCCTTGACAACCCTCTGCCTCTCGAGGCGTTGGGCTCCACCCCCTGGTGGCGTGTACAGTTCCACCCTTGGAGGCCTTCATGGCTATGCTCATCTTTTGGTGATGTTCTTAGCTCTGCCCCTCCCGCTCCACCATCTACCGACCTTCCTAGTAGATGGTCACAGGAGGTTTTACACACGCGTCCTTCACTTAATCCCTCACTATCTTTTACAAGCGCCATCCTGCGTATGGTCCACAATCAAACAGACAATCATTAAGCTGATGTGGCCCTACTTACTACATCGAGATTGGCTACCTACTCGCACAAGGACCATGCTACTCTATGCAGTTCTATTTGTTCTAAGGTAGTCTCCAACTCCCACCCCCTCTATAAACGTAACAATATTTTATCAAGGGAAATGACATCATCTCTCGTGTATTTTTGCAATGGTCTAAGACTCTAAGACATGCAGAAGAAAGACATTTAAAAAAAACATCAGTGTAATTTCATGTGAAATACAAGGACATTGATGGGCAATGGATGAATCAACAGATTATGGAATTTGATCCAAGGATATCAGCATCATGAGGCTTGGGGTTAAATTGGAATTCCAAACAGGTAAACCCTGAAAGAAATGTTTTTTATTTTATTCTGACATCTCCAGTGTGAGACATGTTTTGTTTCTTTTTGTTCTAGATTACCATGTTACATCCGAAATTCCTCCTTTTTTTCATTCGGAGATCCAAGAAGATACTTCAAAGGATGTGGAATACTTCGGTAGGTAAAAATGGCTCCACACCTGCACGTCTTTGGGAAACGACCTCAGGACTTTCAAAGAATTAATCTTTTCCATCTGCTTAATGATGATCAAATTGCCAATAACAGTAAACAATTGTCAACCATCAAAATAATTTGTGAAACAAATCCACCTTCGTAGGAGGACGTGTTGAGAAGTAATGCCTCCTATTCTTTTTCTCCAAAACAGGTAGACATTTGAATGAAACAAAGACAGATATCAATCTTTATTCTACCATGGTGCATATTTATTTCTCAACATAATCACCACTGCCGTCCACACATTTTTGCCAATGTTCAAGAAGTTTTGTGATGTCGTCACAATATACCTGTGCATTCTGCTGACTTATCTGACGCATTGCAGCAGCCTTGACATAATCGGCAGAAGAAAAATGTCCTCCAATGAGGTGTTCCTTAAGTTTGGGGAAGAGGTGAAAATCTGATGGAGCCAAGTCTGGGCTGGTGATCCTTGGGTGGCGGTCTCCATTGACCGTCTCTTACTCTTAGGATCGTAAGGATGCACTCAACACTCATCTCCAGCCAGTCATCCCTACTCTCATCTCCAGTCAGTCATCCCTACTCTCATCTCCAGTCAGTCATCCCAACTCTCATCTTCAGTCATCCCACACGTCATCTCCAGTCAGTCATCCCACATGTCATCTCCAGTCAGTTATCCCACATGTCATCTCCAGTCAGTCATCCCAACTCATCTCCACTCAGTCATCCCATGTGTCATCTCCAGTCAGTCATCCCACATGTCATCTCCAGTCAGTCATCCCATGTGTCATCTCCAGTCAGTCATCCCACATGTCATCTCCAGTCAGTCATCCCAACTCTCATCTTCAGTCAGTCATCCCACATGTCATCTCCAGTCAGTCATCCCAACTCTCATCTTCAGTCAGTCATCCCACCTGTCATCTCCAGTCAGTCATCCCATGTGTCATCTCCAGTCAGTCATCCCAACTCATCTCCACTCAGTCATCCCACATGTCATCTCCAGCCAGTCATCACAACTCTCATCTCCAGTCAGTCATCCCTACTCTCATCTCCAGTCAGTCATCACACATGTCATCTCCAGTCAGTCATCCCACATGTCATCTCCAGTCAGTCATCCCACATGTCATCTCCAGTCAGTCATCCCATATGTCATCTCCAGTCAGTCATCCTCACTCTCATCTCCAGCGCTTTACACTTCACAGCAATAACAATGTTGTGCTGTCCTCTGCCATCTTGACCAACACTGTACTGAGACAAATAATGTCAGAATCATGAAACTTCGCACCCAATGGCTGGAGCAGAACTAATGTGAGGACTGCAGTTTGTTTCATTCGAATATCTTTACCTGTTTTTGAGAAAAATAATAGGAGGCTTTACTTTTCAACATGCTCTTGTAATTTAACTGCATTCGCCATATCTCGTTCTGTGATTCTGCGAAGCAAAAAGTATGACGAATGCTGTGCAGGCCTCACAAATACCTTTTTGTGTTGTATCTGCTGGACCTGCAGCTGTAGACAAGGTGGCCTTGTTGATCGGCAATCAGAGCTACCATCACCATCCCCAGCTACGTGCTCCAATGTATGATGTGTACACGCTTGGAATACTCCTAGGGCAACTTGGATTTAAGGTGCTGGGACAGGGATGACAAACAGATGCTCTGTAGCCTTTATTGGTGTCAACACCGCATTGTTTTCTGTATGATGCTGTGATATTTCTTTGAGTGGGATCAGGATTCAGCCTGACGCTCAAAATATCTTTCACCCGTCTGTCTGCCTGGCAGGTTTTGTCTGCCATAGATCTCACCCTACTGGAAATGAGGAGCATTCTGAATGAGTTCCTGGAGCTCCTGGGTGAAGGAGTGTATGGTAAAGCTTTCCACAAGATGGCTTCAAAATTTGAATGCACAATCGTATTTGATCGGCATGATGACAACATGGGTTTGTACTACCTATGTTCCTTATTGTCGCAGGCCTTGTTTACTATGCCGGACATGGTTATGAAAATCTGGGACAGGCATTTCTCGTACCCGTGGATGCACCAATTGCCCAGCACAGCTCAGATTGCGTGCACCTTCAACCACTACTGGCTGCCATGCAGCATTGTAAAACCGCCCTCAATGTTCTGCTGTTGGATATGTGCCGCAAGAGGTATGCAACTTGCTTCTCTGTGTCGAGCTGGACTATTTCCGAAGAGGCTTTGCCTCTTTTCTGCTTTGTCTGTCGGTCTGTCAATTTGAGGCCTAATTGGTCTGGGTTGTACAGTAAGGTGAACAGTAGGTTTGGTCTGGACTACTTCCAGCCCAGCAAATGGATGGGAGCCCAAAAAAGATGGTGTCCTGCATCCTGCGTCACCACACAGCTTTTCCGGGAGTCAATTAACACGGGTAAAATTTCTGATATTTCTTAGTGGAAAAGGAAGTGGGTTGGCTCGATGCTGACGATGAAGCGGCATGAGGTTAATTTCTGCTGAAATGTTCTGCAGTGTCTCATGAAATGATTGTATGCTTCATTGTACGAAGTAACAACTGTTTGAAAGTGGAACCTTTGAAAAGTTGTGGTAAAGAGACATTCGTTAATATGGGACCTTCAAAATGACATAATTTTCCCCAGAATGCTCGGCGTGCATGTGCAGCAACTCGTTGGAATAGCGACTGCTGTCGTGCGTGTCATTTTTACCTAAAATAGCTCACCAAGCCTCTAAACGAAGCCGAAAATACTTGGAAATGTACCTGAGAGAAAGCAGGGGGTGTTCCTCGGTACAATGAAAGAGTTAGAGTGAAACACCATATCTGGTTTGGGTGCTTCTGAATGGGAATGGACATATCTGGGGCTTGTAAATGCACAGAATAATTTTAAAATTAACATTTAAAATGATTTTACTATTAATCGTGTTGGGCGAGGGAGTTGTGAGAGTTGTTATAATTAGATTATTTCTCTGAAATAACTTCATAGAGTAGGTCCTGTTGTCCGGCCATAAAGTACGTTAACATTTGACGAAAACGTCTTCTGCTTCTGCTGACCAAATTTGGTACGATGCATCAGAAAAGCAAAGTATCATGTGGTTGTGCTCCCCATCCAGATGCGCCCCTTATAATGGGGGTGAAAGGTGGTTTTCCCCCAAAATATTGGTATTTCATTCACAAATCGTCTTCTCAGAAACCACCAGACAGATCCAGACGAAATTCGCCACGAGGCATTGAAAACCATTCCCAAACTTTAAGTTGTTCTCCTCATGGCCGGAAAAGGGAAAGGAAAAGGGAAAATCTCCCCCGGAAAGGGGACCATGGCCCTCCTTCTTGAATCGCTCATTTTCATGAAAACATCTCCACAACTACCTGAGCAATATGGGAAAAATTTTGGTACAATGCATCAGGACAGTAAGGTCTCATGGGCTTGTGCCCCCAGCCAGATCCACTCATTTAAAGGGAGTAAAAGGGGGGTTTCTCCTCAAATTCAGGTAATTTATTTTAAAATCTTCTCAAAGACATGGGGAAATAACCATCAGTCTCCCACGGGGCTTTTTTTGTTTGGTTCTGGCACCACGAGATAAACTAGAATGGCCCTCGGCAGAGTACATACCCCACTGATAGGCCAGATCTGCATCTTCACCAAAATCGAATCACTTCTTCCTTGTCACACACGCAACCTGTCCACTAGGTTTTGTGCGAATCCGTTCATACCTTTTTGAGATATTGTGCTATATATTGTTGGAAAACCACTAAAAAGTAATGGCAACCACCACACAGATCCCTTAAATTAGCTATTTCATAGCAGACCATTATCTTAGTGTTGCCTGGTGTTGGGCTAGCGGCTAGGGTGCCAGCTTAGGATCCAAGGATCCTGGGTTCGAATCCCGGTCGATCGCTGAATTAACGCCAGGGGGGTTGACTCAGCCTGCTCATCCTTCCGAGGTCGGCTAATTGAGTACCAGTTCACTGGTAATTCCCTGCTTGTCGTAAAAAGGCGACAAAAAGGGTTGGCATCAGGAAGGTCATCCGGCCGTAAAACATTGCTTCAAAAAGGGGACCAAAAAAAACAACAACCACGGTCCCCGAAAAAGGCCAACCCCCGCTTTGCGGGGAAAAATGGCCTCTAAAGGTGTTTTTATTTTATTTTTTATCTTAGTCCCTTATTTCGGGTTATTATGTAATTATGCGTTGGGGAAAGGGAAACACAGGTCCTCCACTCATTTTTGAAAAAAAACAAACATCCATCCAAAAACACATCCATCCAAAAACACTTGCCAGGCAATGGCAAACTTGCCAGGATAATTTGCCAGGCAATGCACACAGGCTCAAAGGCACACACCATCCAAGCACCAGGTAAAAGTTCCTTTGAGAGAGTTTGTGGGGGCAGGAGAAGCGACACTCCACTAATCAGGGCCTGAGGAATTTCGGGGGAGCTTATGGGGTGGAGTAACCGGCTCCACCAATCGGGCACCAGGACACCCTCGAACATTCCCCCCACCCTCGGTGGTGGTGGACAAAAGGCCATTGTACACGTGTTCATTCTCCCTCTCTGCCTCCTCTGCACATGTGCATGACTCGCTTTTTGCCGGGTTGATTCAGCACGTGTGCATCCGCCCTGACCGAACTCTCTCGCAGGCCTCTGCCTCTGCACGTGATTGCCCTCCGATTGCTGCCAGACTCCCTCTCGGTGCACGTGTGCACGACACTCACCTACCCAAGTCCGTGCTGATGATCGACCTTCACCTGCCTGTCCATGCTGGGATCAACCTTCACCTGCCTGTCTATGCTGCAATCGCCATTACCTGCTCGTGCTGCTCGGTGGCGACACCGGGACAGGGGAGTCACGAGGAGAGGCATCTGGAACATCGTAGCCTTTGTGCTAGCAGGTTTCCAACGCTTGTTCGTTCCCCTCCTCTCCCTCATGAATGTGTGCTGGGCCCATGTGGTGTCTATTCGTAGTGATCGTGATAAGGCGTAGAATAAGCTAAGTTTCTGCTTGTCATCCCTTTTTCTTTCCTATTGAATAATTCCATTGTAAATATTTGTAAATAAATCAAATCGTTAAAACGTTTCCTTTCTCTCTGTCCATGAAAGTCTTTCCCTCCATTGATCCACCATTGTTCTCCCCCAGAGTAAAGATCGGCCATAACAAAATTAGCACTACCCCGGCGGTTACCAACGGTTTTCCCTCGGCCGTCTAAAGTGTTGTACCGCCGGAGGGAGAATTCGTTCCCCTATTGAAACCGTCATGTGGTACAGGTATCGTGCGAGGGTCCAATTGGCGTTCGTAGTTGCTGGTTCACAACCTGCCGAAGTACGAAGTTATTAGTGCGCGGCAGCCTCAGGTCCAGTAGGTTCGGGAGGAACAGAGGCTAAACTCCTCGTAGTACACCCCGAACGCTGGGACCGTAATAATATCAAGTCTTGCCCCATTTCTCAATGGTGAAGAATCACTTAAAATAAATTGTAGTATCAGGATCCAGATAATCACCAAAATCGAATCAATTCGTCATTGTCACACACCGAATCTGTCCACCAAGTTTCATCCAAACAGAGAGCCAAACAGGGGTGAAAACATAACCTCTGTCCACCTTCGGTGGCGGAGGTGATAATGATCAATTTTCACATCTATTGCTAAAAGGAGGTATGTATGTGTGAAATGGTAGGAACTCGACACCTCACACATTCACGGTTATTTCTCGTATTTCCTATATTTCCTCGAGTCCGATTTGCAATCTCGGAACACAACAATTATGGTTAACGATTTTGAAATTGCCACTCTTTCGTTGAAGTGCTGAAAATTACGTTCAAAAGACGATTTGAATGACAGATTTTGTGCCTGCTAATAAGCAGAAGTGAGTCACTGAAAACGCACAGACAGCGCATGCGAGAAAGGCCTTGTGAGCATTCATATGTCATTCTGAAAGTCCCGTATTGATATCGAGGTCCAAAATTTCTAAATGAAAGTGATTGATAATCACATTGCAGTATTTTGATATTAGTGCCAGGAGGTCTTCTTGTGCTCCAGAAATGTCCATGACACTTCTGTGCCAGAGATGGTGAAGTTTGAGGTGACTGGCAACATCGTGTTCGGCTATGCCACGTAAGTCACTCACAGCAAACCCCCTTACCAGGTGTGCTTTACCCTCAATTGTCGTAGTTATTGAAGACTTTTTAACTGCAGTTATTAAACTTTTATCATAAAACATCCTATTTTATCACGAAATTCAAAAAAATTCAAATTTCAACAACTGAGAATTACTATATCTCACCGTTATATTTTTATATTAATCGAAGAGATATACATCAAGAGTTCTATTTTTCATTTGATAGCTTTAGTGAGTCAGCCATATATTGCTGCAGCTCTCCATAAATGGCTGTGAAAAGTTTATGACATTTCACAGCCAATCACACACCCACAACGGAAAAATATATGGCTGCCTCTACAGAAAGTACTGTACTTGAAATTTGGTATGCTGCAATATTATTTTTCATACAAGGATCTTTAATTCCCTTAAAAAAAAAAAAATTATATATAGGCTGAATAAATGTTTGTCCCTCTGTATGTTCTTCCTCATTCTCAGTTTTAAGGCTTCCCATCCGCATTTTCAGGTGTGAGGGTGCAGATGCCTACGAGCTGCAGTACATGGAGATGGACCGACCGAGTCGTGGTGTTTTCATGAAGTATCTGGCGGAACACATCATGGAGCCTCTCAAAGTCACAACCCTATTGGACCTAGTTGCAGAAGGTGCATTCGGTTTCCTGTTTGTTGTCCTTCCCGTTGGAGATTTTCCCCAAGCCATTTGCTGTGGAATGCTTAACATGAGTGGTATGAGTACCGCAGAAAGCAAGAATGACCTGTGAAATATTTCCTGTGAAGCATAACGAATGAGAAATTCCTGATCTTTGTTCCATTGGGGGTTGACGTGACAGGAATGGGCCATTGCACCTCAGTGCATGAACTGCAAGCTTTGGAAGTACGTGCAAGTCTCAAAGAACCTAGAACTCTCAGTGATCCTGTGCAGCCTCATGGACACACGTGTTCTCTGCGGAAGCACAGTGAGCGCTGGGAACGTGGCCAAGGTGAGCTCAGCATGCCATACGAGCACAGCACAAACTTCAATAAACCCGTCCTAGAGTCAAAATGTATAATAATTAATAACTATAAATTATTCATCTTTATATTAATATAGCCAGGTGTTGGCTGAGCGGTTAGGGTGCCGGCTTGGGATCCTAGGATCCTGTGTTCGAATCGCGGTCATCGCTGAATTAACACCAGGAGGGTTGACTCAGCCTGTCATCCTTCCGAGGTCGGCAAATTGAGTACCAGTTTCACTGGTAAATTCCTTGTGTGCCGCAAAAAAAGGCAACTAACAGGGTTGGCGGCAGGAAGGGCATCCGGCCATAAAACATTGCTTCAAAAAAAAGGACCACGGTGCCCGAAAAAGGCAAACCCCTACTCTGCGGGGGAAAATGGCCTCTAAAGGTGGTTTATCTTTCTATTACTGAAATTGTTTGAGTTATAATTGTTTTTACATTATACCTGCCTTATGCACATTTTGTGATGTCGTCACATTATAGTTGTTGTTGTGCCCTTTTTAATGTCTAAGAATGAGTAAATGATGTAGCTGTCTGATAAATTAATCAACCACAGTAAACTGTTCTTACACCACCCCTCCCCAGGTGAGATTATTGTTTTATTTATTTAAATAAAGTGTGGGCAAAGAATGCATGTGATGTTGAAATGCAATCTCCCATGCATGTCTTGTGAATGATAATCTTGCTGGAAACGTTTAGACCCAAAAGTAAGACCAAGTCCATAATGCCATTATTTTAAAAGTGCATGTGGATAATTTCACTTTCTCAACTATGCATTACTAGCGGAGTCTATCCGTCACTTCGCCGACGGACCAATTAGTCGTCCTGTTTGCCAAAATATATTTATCTGTGCGAAGAGTGTTTTAACTTCAGCGTTGCCCAGGTAAAATAGGGAATTGTAATACCTTCTGCCACCACCACCAGATGGCGATACACGGTACACATTTACATAGAGAATTTATGCGCTCACCCATCCCCTCCTCCCGGCCCCCCACACTCGCACATGAGGCCGTGGTCACATAGCCTATGTTCAACACACAAAGTTGTATTTGTAGCCCGAGTTTGGAGTTTCTAACTTAAAAGATGTGGCCGTGCATAGAACACATACAAACAAACAAAGAGAGACGGAGAGAGATTTTTGCCTTTTGTAGTTTTATAGGTACAGATGAACAGGTGTTATTTTGCATTGTCATAAATGGAATGAGTTTTTTTATATTTACATGTCCAGGGGGATTATTTTCAATAATTGATCAGAGCTTATCCAAATTGACAAATTGACATTTGGATACATAAAGCTGTACATTTGGTGCGTGGGATATTGGATGACATATCTTTCCTTCTGCAGATTTACCCGAGGCTTTGCATTTACACATGGGGGATGGATTCCATGTACGGCTCGCTTTTACCGCAGAATACTCCAATGTGCTGGTAGTGTACACTACATTACAAAGGAGAAAAGGTTTCAATGACGAATGGTCCAACATTTTGCTGGAGGATTTCCCCAAGGTACTGGGTAATCGGAAGTTGTCACTCAGAATTCGTTAGGAGCTCGGGAATGATTTATTAGTACACACTCGATCATGCAATTATATCCTTCATGGTACAAATACACAAAAATAGCATCATAACACATGAAGATTGTTCTTTTTAAATACAGTAGTATAAAATAAAAATTAATAATAATGTTTGTTGCCTTTTTGAACAAAGCGCATACAGTCCAAGTCGAGGGTTAGTCTATGGCTGAAACGTTCGGACATTGCCCTTTTGATGGTTGGTTGGTCCTCGTAATGTATTGTCGAGCTCTTGAATGAGCCTTGGCCTTTGATTAAATAAAATAGCACGTACAGTATATTAAAACAAATACACACCCCATTCCTGAAAAATGGTGATGTGTTGGGAAAATTTAAAAAAAAATTACATCAACAAATTTTCCTAGATAGAATGGTAGGTGATGGGATAGAAAGGACAAATGCTATGATAGTAAGGCAGTTATGTGATATGATTGTGGCTTTTGTGGTAAAAGCACCAAAATTGGCACAGTTGATGATCATGACATACTAAATGATTTCAGATATAGGGCCAAGCACATTTTTTCCTTTTACACCCATAAAGTGGGAAAATCCAAGATGGCCGCCATCTGAATCGTGAAAATCTATTTTACGTCATATCTTTCTGAATATATATCACATAGACATGAATAACATATCGTTTTATATGTTTTCACACATAAGGAAGCCAATGGCACCACTCATTTGTCGCTAAAAGGCATTAAAATCCCGATTAAGCTGATATTCATGATAAATATGTCGTGGCCGATGCATAAATATGACAATTTATCATGTTGTACGACTTGTTGTACATGCTTTCAGATAGAATATACATTATATATTATAATATATATATATAATATATATTAATAATATATATATACAATATATATAACATATATATATATATATATAATATAAATTAATATAATACTTCTCTTATTTCAGGTGACTGATCAGAAGTATAATCCACCATGCCGGCGAAGAAGCGATGTAAGATCGTACAAGATGTCAGTCTGCAACCATCTACATCGGCAGTTGGCTATCCTCCCATCGATTGGAGTCGTTGTGCCCTTTGCCAAGAACATTCTTCAGAGCCTCTCCAGTGCCCAGCAAAATCGAAGAGGACAGATGTTGGGGCTGGGTATGACCGTGTGGGTGACAATTTAACAACGTTTCGTTTGCTGGATGGCAGTGGCTGGACAAATGTTCTTACCCAAGCAGGTATTGCGACAGCAGGAACGGCTGACTCCTTTCTCAAAGGTGCCCATGTCAAGCGCACAAGACATGCACACCAAGTCACCTCCAGTGCATTATCAATTTTGCTCCACACAGCTTATGATGTGTATAGCATGGAAACAAGTGCACCATTGTCATTTGATGATTGGTGTGTGAAGCAAGCTGAGGTTTCTCCACAGTTCCACTACTGGTATATGGTCATGCACCTGGAATGTCTCCTCCTGGTCTATGTCCGGTCACTTCGTGATGGTAACTTTTCACTCTACGTTCCTGTGCTGAAGGCATTAGCTCCTTGGTTCTTTGCCTTGGACCACACTCACTATGCTCGATGGGTTCCCATGCACATACGTGATATGACAACACTACACCAACGACTTCCCCAAGTAGCAAAGGAGTTCGATCAAGGCAGCTTCATTGTTCATAAGACGACTCGCCCCTTCTCAGCCATGGCTATCGACCAGGCACATGAACAAAACAACAAAATCGTCAAGGGAGATGGTGGGGCAATCGGGTTGATGCAAAATCCTAGAGCTCTACTGAGGTGGATGGTAGCTGGACCAGAAATCGCGAGGGCTATAGACAGTTTCGAAACAGTTTGCTCGGATAACAACACTGGGAAAGACCAAGTCAGGCATCATGGAGCATACACCATCTGCACAAGTCTCCTTTGCCAGCGAGATCAGGGCTCTTGTGCAAGTAATCAAAGACCTCGGTAATCCATTCATGGAAGACAGTGGCGACCTTCTGGTTCTAGATACCAGAGACATCCCAGATCAAGCTGTAGCTAAAACTTTTCGTGGGATAGAGAAGCTGGGTCAGGACCAATATGACAGCTATGTCACTCAGCGGTTAATTGAGCGAACAACACCTGTATCGGATACGATTCCAAAAACAGATTGGCCTTGTTCAGCCAGCCACCCACAAGGACTCCATCCAAAGTGACACAGATGGTAGCATCGCTCAAGAGTGACTGTGCACTGTTCTCCAGGCTTTACATCGCATGCCAAACAGGTGACGGTGATTTGGAAAACTTTTTCAAGCATGAAAACCATGCATACCCGCCAGCCTCGTCTCAGTTGGGAAAACTACGGCTTGGTACCAAAGCGGTTCTAACCGACTGTCTAGAGAAGCTTTGTACATCTGAAGGCGAGGCGCCAACAGTCGACGTCATCATACTGGATGGAGCTGCTATCGTCAATATGCTGAGGCCAGTGGGAGCGAAAACCTTCCAAGACTACGCCACACTAGTGTTCGTGCCGTACATCAAGGCACAGTTGGCAAAATCCAACAGAGTTGACATTATTTGGGATGTGTATCGCCAAGATAGTCTAAAGTATACAACAAGAGAGAAACGAGGAAAGGGCGTCAGAAGGCGTGTCACAACAGCCAACTCAATCCCAGGAAACTGGCAGGAGTTTCTGAGAATAGATGACAACAAGACTGAGCTCTTTGATTTCTTGGCACATCAAGTGGTGGAAAATCTTTCGACAGAGAAGGAAGTGTTCTCAACATGCGGCGAGAATGTGCTTTGTTCTCGTGTTCATCAGGATGTCTCATCGTTGGCACCTTGTACTCACGA
Source organism: Myxine glutinosa (assembly GCF_964187855.1). Classification (NCBI taxonomy): domain Eukaryota; kingdom Metazoa; phylum Chordata; class Myxini; order Myxiniformes; family Myxinidae; genus Myxine; species Myxine glutinosa. The sequence continues at coordinate 136,945,254 of NC_136271.1, read as the reverse complement.
AGAGGCCGACACCAGAATGTTTCTGCACGTCATGGATGCAGCAGAGAAAGGTTATCGCAGGCTGATGCTGCGTACAGTGGACACGGATGTCGTCATCCTGGCTGTCTCGACTGTTGTGCAACTCGAGAACATGCAACTTTGGATAGCGTTTGGTACTGGCAAACACCTTCGATACATCCCAGCTCATCAAATCGCCACATCTTTGGGTGCAGAAAAGGCACGAGCTCTTCCCATGTTCCACGCATTCACCGGTTGTGACACGGTCTCTTCCTTTGCTGGAAGGGGCAAGACAACTGCCTTTGACACATGGAAATCATTCAATGCAGTTACTGCAGTATTTGCGAAACTTGTTGCAATGCCAGCAAGCTTCAATGATGATTGTATGTCAGTACTAGAGTCGTACGTAGTGCTGCTATATGACAGAACGAGTTTTGAAGCTACTGCTGACTCAGCCAGGAGACATCTATTCACTACCAAAGCAAGATCCATCGATGCCATCCCACCAACTAGCGCAGCGCTTTTGCAGCACGCAAAACGTGCCATTTACCAGGGAGGACATGTTTGGGGGCAGGCACACATACGAGCTCCAGATGTTCCTTCGCCAGAGTCATGGGGATGGAAAAAGAATACTTCACGAGGATGGGAGCCATTGTGGACATTGTTGCCAGAAGCAGCAGTGTCCTGTTCAGAGTTGCTATGGTGTGGCTGTAAGAAGGGATGCAGGGGACTCTGCAAATGTGTCAAAGCTGATCTGAAGTGCACGTCACTCTGCAACTGCGCTGGTAATTGTGATCATAATGATAGCCATTAAGTTGTGTTGTTTAGTTGTTCCGTTGCTAACTATTCTCGATTTGTGTGGACACGTAGATCTACACGTATGTAATTACCAAATGATTCGTTGTGTAGGTTTTGTCCAGTTATTGATATGCTATAATTATATACAAAAATTACGTTCTTTTATACAGTAAATGTGTCAATAAGTGTGCCACTCAGTGCTAGATTTTTTCTTTGATATATATGGTCTATTCAACATTTTGTTTTGCTTATTTTGTTGATATGCTGTTTTGTTCCTCGTCGGGTCACATAAAAAAAAATTGTTCATTTCTATGTTAGTGTTTTGAATAACGATATACATGTATGTGATAAGGTATACACACATGGTTATATATTATGGTGTCATATTCTTTGACAATAAAGTATGTGATTGTTTGTACATGTGTGTTAAATTATTTTCTAAACCTTGAAAAATTGCTGCATTTCCCATTTTTTCACGAACTAATTTACATATTTTGTCTGACATATTGATTTGTGTACATGTTATCATCAAAACGATGATTCCATTGAATTCATCATAGCTGAAAACATATACATAGATACTATATTCGTCTTATGTCATTTATTGGCGAAGATATTAGACTTCATAATTTCTCACAATTTGAACGGCGGCCATATTGGATTTTGCCATTTCTGGGCATCCAGGGAAAAAATTGAGCTTGGCCCTATATCTGAAATCGTTTAGTATATAATAACCTTCAAATGTGCCAATTTTGGTGCTTTTACCACCAAAGCCACAATCCTATATTTGGCCACATATCCGCCTAACTATGAAGACTTACTTATTATATTGATTGGACTCGGTGGTGTTGGATATGTTGGAGCATCCACTGTGGGTCTGGTAGGACGACAGTTTGAACTAGACCATGGCTGAGTCATACCAAAGACCCATGCTGCTGCTTTGCTTGTCACTCAACATTTAAAAAGAATATAGCATGGACATTGGACAAACAACTATAGGTTAGCAACCATTGTGCGGGCTTAATGGTCCTAATCGTCCCATCCTGCATTGAAGTTCTTTGTCAGGGAACAAATATCGACTTGTTTTCTGTTGCTAAGGTGCTTGGCCCGTGTTGTAGCCAATCCTTTCCGCCAAATATTTGAGATCGGAGATCCGAGTTCGATACAGCTACTAGTGCCATGCTTTCCGTTAAGTTATTGTTGTTTGTTGCTTTTATTTTCAACTGGCCAAGCGTACAACAATATAGGCAATGTCTGATAAACTACATAATCTATACCATAAGAGAGCCGTTTGTCTGTCTGTGTGTGTGTCACCATTTTTCTCAGTGATGGCTGAACGGTTATTCAAACTTTCGGAGGCTCATCAGTGAGTGCCAGGGAGTGTTGAGGCAAAAAAAAAAAAAAACTAGTTTTTTTAAAGTTAGTTTTTTTTATTTAAAAAAAAATCGCTTTATACAGTGCCCGAGCCTTTGAAGCTATATGAAAGGTAAATTATCCCCGATTGGTGTGTGTGTGTGTGTGTGTGTGTACAATTAATACAATTGTGTACAATTAAATTTAATTTAAAATTTTAATTAATTAAAAATTAATTAATTAATTTCAATTAATTTAATTTACATTTAAATTAATTGTGTACAATTAAATTGTGTACAATACTGTACAATTAATTAAGTGTGTGTGTGTGTGTGTGTGTGTGTGTGTGTGTGTCGGTGAATAAAAGAGATAGAATTTTGAGGAACAGAAATGAAAAAATGAGATGTGTATGTGTGTGTGTGTGGAGGGAGGAGGGAGTAATATCATGTTAAATATAAATTCTCCTTATTGGGTGTAAGTCGGGGAATTAAAAAAAAAAATTGATTTCTTCAAAATGTCAACAGGATTATAACATCACCGGGCAATGCCGGGTACTCCTGCTAGTTTATTATAAAGAATATGCAACTCTGCTATGAGGAATGAGGTGTTCATGGGAAAGAAATAATGCTGAAAGTCAGCTACACCTCCTTTCCAAAGGTGGTAAAACACACTCTTATCAACTTAACATTGCTTAAACAAGGGTTAATGAAAAAAAAGGTGAAAACTTGTTGTTTTATAATATATTACTAAAGGAGAAGCGTCTGCCTATATATACAGTTGTGGCCAAAAATATTGGCACCCTTGCACTTTTTTCAAATAACTCACAATTTTCTCTAAAAATTAAGTTGAAATTGACAAAAGTGTTTGGTCTCCACAATTCTTTATTTCACTGTTAATATTACACAATCTTTGTTTTTGATTCAGAACTTAATATATCCTTTTAAATCAGAAAATAAAAAGAAATGACTGAGAAAATTATTGACACTCAAGACTTAATACTTGGTAGCACAGCCTATGAACAAAATAACTGCAGTCAAGTGCTTCCTATAGCCATGAATGAGCTTCCTACACCTCTCTCCTTGCTCCCATCTGCTGTTTTCAGATCTCCCCACATAGCGGTCAATTTCAGACCTATGTACTCAATTTCAAGTTCGTGTGCAGTTCATGTTAATTTTGGGCAACCACTATAAATGTATTCTACTGGGTCCTACTAATCGGAAAAATGTCGCCATTTTTTTCTGTTGACCATTAGTGACCTTGACTCAAGGTCAAAGTTCAAACGTCATTACAGTGACCGTACTTCATTCAAAGTACATCGACCTTGGTACCAAAATGTGGCAAATTTCACAAGGAACATTGATTATGAAATTGATTATGGAAGTGTGATTGGGGTCATTGTCCTGCTGCAAGACCCATGACCTTCGATAGAGACTCAGCTTTCTGACACTGGGTTGAATATTGCAATCAAAAATGCCTTGGTAATCTCCTGATGTCATGCCATGCACACATTCAAGGCACCCAGTCCAGAGGCAGCACAGCAACCCCAAAACATCACTGAACCTCCTCCATGTTTGACTGTATGGAAGGTGTTCTTTTATTTGAAGGTTTCATTTTGTTTTCTGTAAACATAGAGATGATGTGCTTCACAAAAAAACTCTAATTTGGTCTCGTCGATCCACAGGACATTCTCCCACAAGGATTTTGGATTGTTCCGGTGTGTTTTGGAAAACTCTAGTCAGGTTTTCTTAAGTCTCTCTCTCAGCAGTTGGGTCCTCCTGGGTCTCCTACCATAGAAACCCCCTTTCATCGAGTTGGCGACGGATAGTACAAGTTGAAACTGTCGTACCTTGTGTCAGAAGGTCAGTATTAATCTGTTTGGCAGTTGATCGAGGTGCTTTCTCCACCATTCGAACAATCCTTCACAGCAATCTTTGATCAAGTTTTCTCTTGCAGCCACATCCAGGTAGGTTGGCTGCAGTGTCATGGGCCTTAAACTTCCTGATAGCATTGCGTATGGTGGACACAAGAACATCAAGGTCTCTGGAAATGGACTTATAGCCTTGAGATTGTCCATGTTTGACTAAAATCTTGTGTCTGACCTCCTCAGAGAATTCTCTGGTTTTCTTTCTTTTTTCCATGCTCATTGCCAGACACAGTGACACAAAACAGCAGAATGACTCTTTTTCTCTGTTCAAACCGGTTGAATGAGTGATTTTCATTTCACAGACACCTGCAACGCACCACAGGTGAGTTCAATTCCAAAGTAAAGGAGAATCACCTGCTTGAAATCTAATTATTTCTAACAACTTCCAAAAGGTGCCAATAATATTGGCCGGGCCATTTTAGGATTTCTGTGTGAAATAAGCTAGGATTTCGTAATTTTTTCAGCTTTTTTTGTTTTGTTCCACTGCAAACCAAAGAAATACATATGTGGATACCAAAATATTTTTTAATTTCAACAATCTTCTGGAAGAAATGGTGCATTATTTGAAAAAAGTGCAAGGGTGCCAATATTTTTGGCCATGACTGGAGATATATATATATATAGTATATATATATAGTATATATATATATATAGTATATTGTTACAGACGTGGCTTGGATGTTATTTACCGAGCGGTTTTATGGTATGACCACGTCTGCACAAGTTACCCGATTGTGCCCGAACGTTGACTAATCGCGCTATGCTAGACCAATGAAGGAAAAAGAAGACACACGGCTGGAATTAATACGACACGACACCAGGGATACGGTTCTCAAAGGTTGTTATTACAATAATGCGGAAGGTTTGGATTACAGGGACAAGAGGGAAACATAGGAAGGTGGGCACTTAAACACACTTATATTAACCCCAACAGACGACAGATAAACGGGACAAGGCTCACTCACACGGGGTTTGATGGCAAGGAAAGCGGGTAGCGATCGCTCCAGGTGCACCTGGGCTCAGGGCAGGATCACGTACGGTCCAGTTTAAGAGATGCGGTGGAGGTATTGCAGCGCTCGAGGGGTGGCGACTTCTCTCTCCAGGCTGGGGGCGCATCTGACTCAGCGCTCGCAGGTGGCTTTCCTTCTCCAAGCTGGGTGCGCATCTCTCTCAGCGCTCGCAGGTGGCTTTCCTTCTCCAAGCTGGGTGCGCATCTCTCTCAGCGCTCGCAGGTGGCTTTCCTTCTCCAAGCTGGGGGCGCATCTCTCTCAGCGCTCGCAGGTGGCTTTCCTTCTCCAAGCTGGGGGCGCATCTCACTCACATCCGGCGCGTGGCCGCGTATATCCGGCGGGGAGTGACACGCCCTCGGCTCGTTAGCTCCGCCTCGTGGAATCGGCACGTTGCTTCTCATTGGGTGCGTGCGGGGGGGTTTACCAGGCTCCGCCCTTGACGAGGAGCTGACAAGGAGCCCCTTCGTGGTAACCCCGTGGAGCGCATGGTCTATGGCGCTAATCGAGCCGGTGTGAGGACGCATCCTCCCCCGCTCCGCCGCCATCTCCTCTGTTGTTGTTGTAATTGTTGGGGAAGAAGATGGAAGGAGGTATGGGAAAGGTCCTAAACTCACTACTGATGCCATATAATCACATTCTGGTGCAACGAAGAGTCATAATTAATGGAGACGAGGCCTTAACTGACATAGAATAAGAATAACTAGGAAGATGTCCGAAAGTTGTCTACGTGTGGTGCGGTGGACCTGGGCACGACATTTAATGGGGGAATAAGGGGAAGGTCGGCTCTACTGATTGTTATTTACATGCAATGGGACTAGGGAATGGGGGATCGGGGAAAGTTGGGGAGTATTGGAGAAAATAGGGGAATATTTACAAGCGGATATGGAGGCCAAATTCCATATTCGCAACATTGCACCCTTCTCTACCCTCGGGGCGTCCCGACCCGATAAATTTTTACCTACTTTAGTGTGGCACGCAATGTAGTTCCCTCTACTATTAACTCTACCCTGAGTGCGACAGTTTTACAGATATTCACAAATGAGTAAATATGTCCCCCTGCGACGTTGCACCCTTCTCCTCACAGAAACACACCCACAGGATAACCGAATCCGGAAAGAATCCTCAAACTAAACATACAGCCGGTAGGGAGCATTATTTACAAGATTACGCTGATATCTACACTACGATCCAGGACCTGTCTTTGGAGGAACACATGCAGATGTTATGCATAGAGAGAGCGCGCTTGCCAGCATCGATACACCAACCCACGAGTGCTCTGTGGCCGACGGCCTTTAATAACGTGCAGAGCACCCTTCCCGAGCATCAACAGCACCACCCCACCACCAATCGGTGCAGTCACCATTGTTCATTGGAATAAAAATAAATTCGACAACCCCTAACCCTGCAGGTGTCTCTTGCTCTTCTTGTGGTGCACTTGGTGGTAACTAAAAGTGGTTCACCTGTATGGCATAGGTGCCACGTTGACCCATAGGTCCATCCCCGGGTGGTGCTTGGCCGCAAACGAACTGCGGTCCATTGTGGGTGGCCACAAACATTGCGGTCCATATGGTGTATCGATCCCGGCAGCAAACAGCGAAAGTGCAGGCCCACAACTGCGCAGCCAGCACCTCTCTCTCCTCTCTCTCTACCCCAAAGCCAGATCCTCGGAGGTGGGAGACAAAAGAAGAAACAAGTGAGTAAGGTGGTAAGGGCGCAAAAGTGCACGCAATGTAAGGTGATGCACACTGGGGGCACATGGGAACCAGGTGAGACAGGTACGTTCCTATCGTACGCCCCCCCCACCAGGTAACCTACATGGCCCCTCCCTTACCCCTTACTGCATCCACAAAACACAACACTACCCATAAACATCTACTTTACAAATCGACAAACATCCCTACTGTCTTCCCCGTTCCTCCCATAAACCAAATTCGTCTTCTCTCCCTCCTAACCAATCAAATTTGCCATTTTCAACTCTCATCAAAATTTGCCATTCTCAACTCAACATCAAAATTTGCCATTACCAAGTCATCATCAGTCCCTCCTAGGGAGGGAGAGATGGAATCACCCCAATGTCTCATCCACGTCGTGATGCGTCTCACAAATCCTCACAGCAATCTCATTTCCTGCACAAAACAAAGAAAACACAGGTGTGGAGTCATCATCATCACCACAGGTAAGTGGCTGCGTATGGTGCGACAGGTTCATCAATCCTAACTATCTCCTAAATGACTTTAACAACTTTACACTACCCGGGGTCTTTCTCCGGCCAAACCATTGGCCCTCTTACACTATGGGTTCTAAAAACCAATTCCCATTGGCCAAACTGTGGTGCTCTTCAATTTGGGGTCTCACTCCCCCGATTCATCTCCCGGTGCCCTCGCACAATTTCTGGGCTGCGGCGTGTACCTCTCCCAGTGGGTCTACCCACCTGCACACCTCCACCACTGCAGTTGCCTCCGAGCTTACCTGCTCCTTACCCTAACCTAACTACCTGGGGAAGGCCCTCTGGCTCTCTCCCCACTCGGTGCCCTCTCTGGCACTGGGCTACCCGGGTCCATCCTCCGGATCCTCGGGCCCCATCCACAACTCTACCGGCTCCCAGAGCCCACCTGCGGCCTCACCTGGCCGACATCCTCACAGTGGTGGAGTGCTCAACCAACTACACACACTAACAGGCTACACGCCCAGCCATTTCCACAACACTAATGCACCCATTCACAACACCATTCTGCAACCGCACCACAAATGCCAATATCCAACCACAATTTACCTGCACCCTCTACCTAACACTTACACGACCCGCCCCGGGTACTCGTGAAAGGGGTCCACTCTTCCCCCATCCACACCTTCGCACCATGCACACCACTCCGTACCACTCACTCCAACTCTCTCCACACACCTGTACCTGCACACCTGTGCTCTCACACCTGGTGCCACCTGCACCCTTCTCTCCCCAAGCGCATTCGCGCTGATCCACAACACTCACTACTCATACACTGCTCCACACACCTGTCCAGTTGCACACCTGTGCAATCACACCTGTTCAATTCTCACAAACACGGCATCATCTCAGCTAACTACTCCCTTCTGAAACTTGCGCTTCCCAGTCGTCCCTTTAAACTATTACGCTCCCTCGTCATTATAATCCACACTAATCTACCTGCGTCCCCACTACAGGTATCAGTCACTAACTAACCTTAACGTTACCTAATGTCATCTTCTAGGGCCCTATCAATATAACCTAACCCACCCGGGCTAGTTTTCACTGCCATACACCCCATAAACTATTGCTCCTTTGCCCCCCACCTGTGAGGGATGGTGGATTTGCCATCCCACCACATCGGGGGTCTCTCACTACCAATTTTGCACATCAAATCTCAACAAATCAAAAATTTCCCATTTACTGCCAATTCTATTCACTTTTCTAAATTTTGTATCAAATCACTACTATCACTATCACCATCACCCGTCTACTTATTACATCCTCTCGGTGCGCCAATTTCCTTCGAAAGCTCGGCTTCGTACAGCCGAGCCATGAACGCGGGTTCTTTTGTGCCAGCGGCTGGATACGTCCCGCATTCGTGGCAGGGATGGGGGTTTACCCGGGCCGAGATCCCACGCACCATCTCGGCACGGAGCCATCCCATGGCTCGATCTCGGCCTGCCGGAATGCCTCACCAAAAAGTGGTCGCCATGACGACCCTTTCTATCGGGCTGCCCGCTCCGCCTAGTGGAGCACGGACGCGGCCGTTCAAAGCGAGGCCCAGCACGCACCGAGGGCCCGACTCGGCTATAAGTCGTTCTAAACTCTACCCCGTCTAACGTCGATGCTTCACCTGGACGCTTACACCCCGCAGCCCGTTCCTTGCTCACACATCCAGCTGTGCCCATGCTCCTCGTACCCTTCCTTACACACCCAGGTACACCCATTCCACTCACAGCCTTGGTCACACACCTGACCACCGAACACTTTGGCACACATTCGTTGGTCGCACACCTCACCAATACACCGCTTCGCGCCCCCTCCTCGGTCACCTCCTCTGTGACAATCACAGGTGTGCCCTCATTCGCACACCCAACCATGTGCCTCACCACCAACTCCAGCGTGCATTCCCACTCACGCTCTACCATTCCAGGTGTGCATCCTTCCATCCCAGGTGTACATCCTCGCTCACCTGTCACAACTAACTCACGCTCCATGTCACTCTCACTACTTTCACCTCCATTCCTGACAGCGCACTCACCCTTACTCTTGACAGCGCACTCTTTCCTCAGGCACCTGTCCGTTACACACCTTTCTCGCGCACACTCTCCCGTTACACCCTCTGTAACACTCACCACAGGTGGACACTCTTCCTTACTTCTGACAGCGCACTCTTTCCTCATGCACCTGTCCGTCACACACCTTTCTCGCGCACACTCTCCCGTTACACCCTCTGTAACACTCACCACAGGTGTGCATTCTTCCTTGCCTTTGACAGCGCACTCTTTCCCCATGCACCTGTCCGTCACACACCTTCCTCGCGCACACTCTCCCGTCACATCCTCTGTAACACTCACCACACCGCGCTTCCATGTGCCCCCTCGCACACGCGCTACGACCGACTCACTCTCGCCAGCACCCTCACTCCTTGGCACGCACTTTTTCCTCACACACCCCAGAGTCGGACTTTCTCGCACACCTCCTCTTTCGCACACCAGACCTGTCGCACACTTCACCAACGGCCTCTCACGAACACCCGGGTCTATCTCGACCCCCAAGCTTATTAAATCCCCTGGCGCATCATACGCACGACCATATTGGTCACCACTTACACCGGGTCCTCTTCCTCTTCGCTTCTCCTCCATCACCTGCGAATCCCTCATCCGGTTAATGAGCACATCATCACGATCCAAACACAGACTTTGGACCAATTCTTTTATCTCCTCTTTTATCTCTTTCTTATCCCCTCTCCGTCGCTTCTTAATTTCGCTCATCCCTTCTTCCACTTCTTCTAATTTGTGCTTCACCTCTTTTATTCCCCGGTACGTCTCCTCAAGCTCGTCCTCCAAGGCTACCTTGACCGTTTCCATGTGCGTCCTCACCTGCCGGTCCTTCGTCTCCATTACCTCTACCACCTCGTCCAACCTCGTTGTCAGTCCCTCACGTACCATCTGACATTCCCTCTTTGTCGCTATCAAGTCATCTTTTAGTTCTTTCTGTGTCGCCTTTAAACCTCCTAATACCGCAGTGTTCCTTTGAACCTGCTCCACTAACTCCGTCTGTCCCACCGTCAGCTGTTCCACCTCCTGCGTCAGGACCTCTATGCCCCCTTGTAACTTTACAGTCCCCTTTCTCACCTCCTTCTCCATGTGCTCCTTACAGTGCCTCACCTCCTCGCGCACTCCTCCGACCTCCTCACTCACTCCTCTTCTGATCTCCTCTCCCATCACTTGCATCTCCTGCCCAGATGCCACCCTCATCTGCTCCATTTCCTCCCTGTGAGCATCCAGTTTGGTTTCTACCCCCATTCTGACCCCCTCTATCTGCTGCTCCATTTGTTTAACTTCCCTTTCCGCTTGGTCCCTCATGTCCCTCAATTTGCCTTCCATACTGTTTTCTAACCCCTCTAACCCATTTTTCACTCCCTCTATTTGATTCTCTTGAGCGGCCATTCTGTTTTCTACCCCCGTTAACCCATGTTTCACTCCCTCTATCTGATTCTCTTGAGCGGCCATTCTGTTTTCTACCCCCGTTAACCCATGTTTCACTCCCTCTATCTGATTCTCTTGAGCGGCCATTCTGTTTTCTACCCCCGTTAACCCATTCTTTACTTCTTTTATCCCGTTGTCTAACCCCTCAAATTTCTTTTCTAATCCCTCACCGGTACCCCTCATTTGGCCCTCCAATCGCTCACCCTGAGCATCCATCCGGTTCCCCATTACCCCCATTTGGTCCTCCAATCGCTCACCCTGAGCATCCATCCGGTTTCCCAACCGCTCACCCAATCGCTCATTATCAGCCCTCGTTTCCTCCCTCATTTTCTCGCTATTCTGGGCCATAAGGGCCTTCATTTGTATGAAAAAAAGGCCCCAATCCATCGGGGGCGCTGCCACGGTCGCTGGCGCGGTGATCAGCGAGGCGCCATTTTGCGCGCCCGCTTCTTCGTGCGTGACGGCGCTATTTTGCGAACCTGCCGCCCTCACTGCTTCGCTCTCCTCCTGTCCCTCATTTTGGTCCTGGATCGACCCTACCTCACTCTCCTTTACCGGACCCCAGCTGTCTTGATCCGCCATAGCGCGACTTTCAAAATTCGGTTTTTATTTTTTATTTTCGTAAAACAAATTCAAATTTCGCCGTTATAATTTCGCGCGGGAAACGCGCTCCGAATCGATTCGGTCGAGCGCCGTACGCGCTCCGGCTCGATTTTCCCTCCCAAAATTTGGGCCTAACTAATTTAGTCCCGGGTTCGAATTCCACTCCTCGACACCAATTGTTACAGACGTGGCTTGGATGTTATTTACCGAGCGGTTTTATGGTATGACCACGTCTGCACAAGTTACCCGATTGTGCCCGAACGTTGACTAATCGCGCTATGCTAGACCAATGAAGGAAAAAGAAGACACACGGCTGGAATTAATACGACACGACACCAGGGATACGGTTCTCAAAGGTTGTTATTACAATAATGCGGAAGGTTTGGATTACAGGGACAAGAGGGAAACATAGGAAGGTGGGCACTTAAACACACTTATATTAACCCCAACAGACGACATATAAACGGGACAAGGCTCACTCACACGGGGTTTGATGGCAAGGAAAGCGGGTAGCGATCGCTCCAGGTGCACCTGGGCTCAGGGCAGGATCACGTACGGTCCAGTTTAAGAGATGCGGTGGAGGTATTGCAGCGCTCGAGGGGTGGCGACTTCTCTCTCCAGGCTGGGGGCGCATCTGACTCAGCGCTCGCAGGTGGCTTTCCTTCTCCAAGCTGGGTGCGCATCTCTCTCAGCGCTCGCAGGTGGCTTTCCTTCTCCAAGCTGGGTGCGCATCTCTCTCAGCGCTCGCAGGTGGCTTTCCTTCTCCAAGCTGGGGGCGCATCTCTCTCAGCGCTCGCAGGTGGCTTTCCTTCTCCAAGCTGGGGGCGCATCTCACTCACATCCGGCGCGTGGCCGCGTATATCCGGCGGGGAGTGACACGCCCTCGGCTCGTTAGCTCCGCCTCGTGGAATCGGCACGTTGCTTCTCATTGGGTGCGTGCGGGGGGGTTTACCAGGCTCCGCCCTTGACGAGGAGCTGACAAGGAGCCCCTTCGTGGTAACCCCGTGGAGCGCATGGTCTATGGCGCTAATCGAGCCGGTGTGAGGACGCATCCTCCCCCGCTCCGCCGCCATCTCCTCTGTTGTTGTTGTAATTGTTGGGGAAGAAGATGGAAGGAGGTATGGGAAAGGTCCTAAACTCACTACTGATGCCATATAATCACATTCTGGTGCAACGAAGAGTCATAATTAATGGAGACGAGGCCTTAACTGACATAGAATAAGAATAACTAGGAAGATGTCCGAAAGTTGTCTACGTGTATATATATATATATATATAATATATATATTATATATATATATATATATATATATATATATATATATATATATATATATATATATATATATATATATATATATATATATATATATATATATATATATATATATATATATATATATATATATATATATATATATTATAATATATATATATATATATATATATATATATATATATATATATATATATATATATATATATATATATATATATATTATATATATATATATATATATATATATATATATATATATATATATATATATATATATATATATATATTATATATATATATATATATATATATATATATATATATATATATATATATATATATATATATATATATATATATATATATATATATATATATATATATATATATATATATATATATATATATATATATATATATATATATATATATATATATATATATATATATATATATATATATATATATATATATATATATATATATATAAAAATATATATATACATACAGTGAAACCTTGACTTACGAGTGCACCAACTTACGAGTTTTCCGAGATACGAGCCGTCGCTCGGGCGGTTTATTGCTTTGAGATGCGAGCCGAGATCTGAGTTACGAGCTTACGCCACCCGCCACCAGGTGGGTTCCGGTCACATGGTTATCTTGCCGTGCAAGCATCTCTGCCGTATATCGCTGCTGCTTTGTTTTCGCATGTTGGTTACTTTGGAAAATTTCTTAGTTTTAACCATGGGTCCTAAGAAATTGAGTGCCAAGGGCAGTACTGAGAAGAAGAAGAGGATGATGTGCTTGGATATAAAACACGCAATCGTCGAAAAACATGAGCGAGGTGTGCGTGTTGTCGACTTGGCGAGGCAGTACGATCGTAGCAGTACGATCGAAACATTTTGAAAGGGAGGAAGAAACAAACCTCGTTGGACAGGTTTTTATTGAAACGCCCTGCAAGTGAAAGCGAGGAAAGTGTGGCGAAAAAGGCAAAAGTTATCTCCTCCACCTCCGCCAGCATCTTCGTCTGATCTTCAAGGTAAATACACTTAATAAAACCAGTTTATTTCTTTACATTGTGGCGGACACGGAAGCTCACTGGTGTGGTGACATCATTCCGCGCACCAAGTGGGCGGGGGCCACGCCGAGGGGTAGGCGTGGCCTCAGGATATACACCGGGCGCGCAGCCCGGAGCGCGCCAGTGTTACAGTGAGCTCTTGAATAAAGACTCTTACAAATTACCGCGTTGTCCGCTTCCTCCTTGTTTACAAGCAGCGCGCGTAACGCCGCTTATTAGTTATTACGTACAGTATATACGAGGTCGTGCTTGTTTATACATTATTTGTTATTTATAAAGTACATTTTTCTTATTTAAAAACACGTAACAAAAAAAATTGGTGTGGTTTTTGGCGGGCTGGAACGGATTAATAGCATTTCAATGCATTTTAATGGGGAAATTTAATTTGAGAAACGAGCAAATTGAGTTACGAGCTCGGTCACAGAACGAATTAAACTCGTAAGTCAAGGTTTCACTATATATATATATATATATATATATATATATATATATATATATATATATATATATATATATATATATATATATATATAGACTTGGCATTTAATATGGAATCTTTTTTTTGTGGGGGTGAACTTACTTTTCAAGTTGACTTAGAACCAAAAGTTCATTGGAATTATGTTGAAATTATTCTAGATTTTGTTAATGTGACCTTTAAAAGAAACAAAAACCACATTTGACATTTCGAAGCAAATAAATTGATCCTTGAAAGTGATGAAAACTGATATTGAACTCAATTCACGGACAGTACTGTGTTAAACTTCTGTACGTTTTCCAGAAGTATTTCTTTATTTTGCACATTAGCCAAATTTTTTTTTAACAAAAACAAAAGTTAAATTACGACTGGGATTACGGACAGTAAAATTACAGTTCAGTACGTCGTGCAACCCCCATGAGCATTCAGGAGAGCACGTACACGTTGAGAAATGCTGTTCACGAGATTTGCCAAGGTTTGGACAGGAATCTCTTGCCATGCAGTTACAATAGCCTTCTGCAATTCACGCACAGAGGCAGGCTGCTGGTCCAAGTTGTCGATTTGACGTGTTAATTCTGCCCACAAGTTCTCTATCGGATTCATATCCGGGGACATGGCAGGCCACTCCATATGCTCTACACCACGGTCAGCAAGAAAGTGTTGGATCATGCGAGCACGAAGAGGCCATGCATTGTCATCTTGGAAGACAAAATTTCCTCGAAAGGCTGCACGAGCAAATGGAAGCAATGTTTCTTCCAGAATGGCCCTGTACTTGAACTGGTTCAGGTTTCCATTCAGAACAACCAGGTCAGTTTTGCCCCCTGCATGAAAAGCAGCCCAAACGGTCACCCCACCACCTCCAGCTTGGACTCTTGGCACTATACAATCTTCGTTGTAGGCTTCATGCACTTGTCTGCGCACTCGGACATGGCCATCTTGACGATAGACCAGAAATCAAGACTCGTCACTGAAGATCACGTGATTACAGTGTCCTGGCTGCCATTGACGGTGCTCTCTGGCCCACTGGAATCGGCGCTGGCGGTGTTGTCTTGTCAGGCGTGGCTTTCTCAGGGGATGCCTAGCACGATAGCCTGCTTGAACCAGTCGTTGGTTGACTAGCCTTCTGGATACAGGCACATTTGTCAGTTGCTGCCACTCAGCCCTAAGCCGATTAGCTGACTTGGTACGGCCATTGCGGACCAACCGGTGCAGCTGGCGATCATCCCTCCTTGTGGTTCTGCGGGGACGTCCTGGCCTCGATATTGGAGTAGGGACACCCCTCTGAGCATTTCGTTTCGGGATCTTTGACACCTGACCTTGAGTGATGCCATACTGCCGAGCAATAGCACGCTGTTTCATGCCGGAATTTCGTAAAGCCACCACTCCATGACAAACAGCATTGTCGAGTTGACGGACCATCTCCAGAGGAAGCGGCAATAACTTTTGTAGACGTGCAGCAGTTGTTTTCCACTAATACAGAACGCAACAACCCTTATATACCCGATTGTGAAGCCAATCGTCAAATGTACCTGTCAGTACATTTTGTCACGCCACCTGTGATATAATCCTGTTATTGACTTCTTGCTGCGACAGACAATCAGTGACATGGTTCTGTTAACAAATAAATCACCGAAGTGTAAAAGAAACTCACCAGATTGATATGCTGAGTTCAGAAAGGAAACCCAAGTCAAGAAAAAAAAAAAATTCCATATTAAATGCCAAGTCTGTATATATATATATATATATATCTGTGTTGTGTTGTCACTGAGCTACCCGCTCAAACTTTTGTGAAATCGTACCAAACTTCTGGTGTGCACCTATCTCTCTCGAAGGGTATTTATTTTGAAGATTTTTGGAAAAAAAAAATAAAAAAATTCAACTTAAATCTTCAACTTCGATTGTTTATAAAATGTAATATCACGTACATTACAAATACATTTGTGCAAAATAATTGTTTGCATTATGATTGGTGTAAACCATGACAACACAGCAACTCAGGTGCAGTCATCTATTTATATATCTACATATCTGGGCAGTGTCTGTGTTGTCACTGAACTACTCCCTCAAACTTTTGTTTTCGTGATTGTGAAGTGTTTTTAATGTGGTGGTGAGGTGTTTTGAATTATGTGGTGGTGAGGTGTTTTAAATAACGTGGCTGTGAGGTGTTTTGAATCACGTGATGGTGAGGGGTTTTGAATTACGTGGTGGTGAGGTGTTTTGAATTACGTGATGGTGAGGTGTTTTGAATTACGTGATGGTGAGGTGTTTTGAATTACGTGATGGTGAGGTGTTTTGAATTATGTGATGGTGAGGTGTTTTGAATTACGTGATGGTGAGGTGTTTTGAATTACGTGATGGTGAGGTGTTTTGAATCACGTGATGGTGAGGGGTTTTGAATTACGTGGTGCTGAGGTGTTTAGAATTACGTGATGGTGAGGCGTTTTGAATTTTGTGGTGGCGAGGTGTTTTGAATTGCATTGTGGTGAGGTTAAGTACTTCATATGTGGTACATGTATCTATGCAGTGTCTGTCACGTCACTGAACAACCTGCTCAAACATTTGTTAAATCATCCCAAACTTCCAGTCTGCACCTACCCCTCCCCCCTCCTGTATGTGTGCTGTGGGGTTCATTTTTGAATTTTGATATATTTTTTCAACCTAAATCTTCAACTTAAAAATGTAATATCACATACACTACAAATAAATTTGTGCAAAATAATTGTTTGTATTATGATTGCTGTAAATCATGACAACACAGCAAATCAGGTACAGTCATTATCCTCAGCTAAAACAAGCCCGTTCCTCAGTAACGACGCATGGTGAGCCAAGCTAGTATATATACAAGTATATACACACACATTATATATACAGTCACGTGAAAAAGTAAGTACACCCCATGTAAAGTTTTGACTTTTTCAACATATTTCAACATAGATATTTGATCTTCATTTCAACAATATTGATAGATAAAGGTGATATAATATAACAAATATCATGAAACATTTACATTTTGTAGTCTATTGTATAATTTAAATAAACATAAATGCAAATTTCACATGTGGAAAAAGTAAGTACACCCTTGGCTCTAATAGGTGGTATTGCCCCCTTTGGCAGAAACAACCTCAAGTCAGCGTTTCCTATAACTGTCTACCAGTCTCTGACATCGACTGGGAGAAATTTTTACCTACTCCTCCATGCAGAATTCTTTCACTTGTGCGATGTTTGAGGGGTTTCTTGCATGCACAGCTCGTTTCAAATCCACCCACAACATCTCGATGGGATTTCGATCCGGGCTTTGACTTGGCCATTCGAGAACCCTCCATTTCTTTCTTTTCAGCCATTCCTTGGTGGATTTACTGGTATGTTTAGGGTCTTTGTCATGTTGGAAGGTCCACCTTCGGTTGAGATTCAACTTTCCGACAGATGGCCTCACCCTCTGGTACCCTCCTCAAGCACCCTCTGGTACAATGAAGAATTCATAGTGGATTCTATGATGGTGAGCTGCCCAGGCCCTGATGCAGCAAAGCTGCCCCAAACCATAATATTTCCACCACCATGCTTTACAGTTGGTATCAGGTTCTTGTGGTCAAATGCTGTGTTTGGTTTTTGCCAAACATGTCTTCTGGTACTGTGGCCAAATAGCTCTACCGTTGACTCATCTGTCCAGAGCACATTGTTCCAGAAGTGCTGGTCTTTGCCGAGGTGTTCATTGGCAAACTTTAGTCTTGCCCTGATGTTCTTTCTGGACAGCACAGGTTTCCTCCTCGCACACCTCCCATGTCGATCAAATTTGTGCAGCCTCTTTCTAATGGTAGACTCGTTCACTTTGACATCAACAGTGGCAAGAGCTACCTGTAGGTCCCGTGATGACATTCTGGGGTTCTTAGAGACTTATTTCAGCATCTTGCGGTCTGCTCTTGGGATGAACTTGCTGGGGCGGCCTGGCCTGAACAAGTGGCAGTTCTTTGGAATCTTCTCCACTTGTAGATGATCTTCCGGACAGTCGAATGATTGATTTCAAATTGTTTGGAGATCTTTTTAAGTCCCTTCCCAGACTCGTAGGCATCTATAACCTTCTTTATGAAGGCCTCAGAGAGCTCTTTTGATCTAGGCATGGTGACGCCACACACTTCAACAACAAAGAGCAAACCAAACGAAATGTCTGAGGTTTAAATAAGACAGGTTCCTCCAAGATCCTCTCTAACGATGTTCTAATCATTTGCACCTGAGCTGGTGCACCTGATTCTAATTTTAGGTATTTGAAGTAGTGATAAATGTCGGGGTGTACTTACTTTTTCCACGTGCGAAATTTGCATTGATGTTCATTTAAATTATACAATGGACTACAAAATGTAAATGTTTCATGATATTTGTTATATTATATCACCTTTATCTAACAATATTGTTGAAATGAAGATCAAATAGCTGTATGTTGAAATATGTTGAAAAAGTCAAAACTTTACATGGGGTGTACTTACTTTTTCACGTGACTGTATATATATAACCTAACCTTAATGCAAAGACAAACGCGTGTAGCAGTGAGCAAAGCTCATCCCGATTCATATCACATGATGCACCTCACCCTGTTGCGTATCACGTGATGCATGTGCGTGTTGAAGCGGTCACATCCATTTACGAGCAATCATGTTTTGCACCAAAGAACAAAAACAATCTTTGTTTGTTGCAGGTATCGTTGTTTAAAATGTGCCCATGGTTTCTGGACCACCCGCAATTACGAGATTTCCATAAAAAGAAAAAAAGTACTTTGTTTATCTTGTTCCGCTGATGCATATTGACACTCACCTTCACTGCAGCAACCTTTATGCATGAATGATTTATTTATTATTAAACTCTTATAAAAGTACTGTGTGTGCAAATTTGATTATAATTATCATTTTACAACGCAATAATCATTTGTGGTTGAGATGTGTTTTTCAGAATCTAACAATATCTTTTTCTCAGGTGCTTTGTGATCCTAAAGCTACCTCTGCCTATCCATCGCCCCTTCCTCGATGCTCGATACCACAGGAAGACACGTTTACACGGCTTGCTGGATTGCAACGACTCACGGTAAACTCATTTTCAGTCTCTCTGTTCACTGTGCACAAATATTGAATTAAGTCAGTTGTGCTCCATATTCGAAGCCATCCACATATTGTATGCAAAAGGGTGAGTGGGTAATCTCGGGGAGGTGGGAAAAATGAAAATGAAGTGTGAAGAACAGGGTATGATGTGGAACAGAGAAATGAAGTGTTATGGTACCTGGTAGAGGGATGAGAATTGTTCAAAATGCCACTACTCATGTACAAATTGTCGCGTCGCCGGGGATTAACATCCCCAATGACGGATAGCCAAAATGAGCTTCAACTCCGAGGCGTATTTCGAATTTGGCGGGATTATCTTTTGCGTGAGCGCGGGAAAGGCCCGAAGCATTACCTGATCGGATGGCCGACACGGGGTTATCCCTCGACCCACAAACACAAAAATGAACAGGACAAGAAATTGAAAGTCAGCAAATAATGATTGAATGGAAATTATGCAGTACCATAAAAAAATGAAAGGTGAGGTAAAAACTATATTCTAAGTGAGGGACCTTCCACACGGACACAGAGACACAACAAGGGAAGACAAATGAAAGAAAATGTGTTTGCGTGGTGCGTTAGCCGGTACTCAGCCTGGAGTCTTCAAAGGGCCCTCGAAAGCCTGGTGGTCATCGAACGGAAAAATGCGAAATGAAAGAAAATGCGTTTGCGTGGTGCGTTAGCTGGTACTCAGCCTGGAGTCTTCAAAGGGCCCTCGAAAGCCTGGTGGTCATCGAACGGAAAAATGCGAAATGAAAGAAAATGCGTTTGCGTGGTGCGTTAGTCGGTACTCAGCCTGGAGTCTTCAAACGGCCCTCGAAAGCCTGGTGGTCATCGAACGGGTCCCCGAGTCACCGCGCGGGAACCGTACAAGATGGCGCGCAGTCGCACCCGTGGAGCGGCGGCCAAAATCCTTCCTCCTCCGACAGTCACGATTCACCGGGCTCCTAACACTTGCCTCGCTAGCGTGCACCGCTCAAAGCGCAGCCACCTCTGTCGAAGGTACAGGGAGAGCGATATTAAATGCAACCGTTCACCATGAAGCCAAGGCAAAAAAAAAGAGGCTAGAAAACTGTGACCGTCCACCACGAAGCAAGGGCCAGTCCAAGTCGCGAACAGAGAGACGGACTCTTCCTCTCCCTCCTCGCTGACGTCACTCTACCAATCCTCAGGTCATCACCTCATCTCGTCCTCTCAACCAATCGCCATCTTTGGGGCGGGGCCTCACGGCCTTGCTTGACACCCACTGACAAAGGTCGAGGCGGGGCCTCCCCGGCACGAGTCGTCAGGGGGCGGAGTCTAATCTCTTGAGAATGCTCGGATGACGCCAACAGCCGTGAGGCGGGGTTCACTGGTACAATCGGCAAAATTGCTGGGTTTTTTTGTTTGCCCTGATGGCGTTGTGGGTGCATGGATCTCATTGACTGGCGAGCTGAATTTTATAAGAACAAAGGGAAAATTACAGGAGGCGTTACACACTGGGGATTATTAACCATTAGCCCTATTCAACTAGCACAAACCACCCTCCTTATGGCAACATGCAAACGCTCTTACCCGCACAGTCGACCTACTTAATACATCGAGATTCTTCTTCTTCTTCGTGCCATACGGTCAATTTTAATTTATACAATCCTGCCTTCACAAAGTTATTTCATCTCTACTACCCACAAACGTAACAATATGTAGACAGTGCCTCTCGTGTTTATCTAAGAGATGATTCAATCACCATTATGGTAATCAGGGCAGTTCAACATGTCATCGTAATCAATAATTACTACATGTTATAACTAGGAGTGGGGTGTTTACTGATGTGTAGTTGTCTTGACTATCTGCAGGAGCCATTAACTTTCAGTGTCATTCTGCATTACAAGCCACGTGGCCAAGGGTTTATTGAGCGAAGATCGAGGGTGAACCTGGGCTTTCCACTCATCTCACACATCCTACACAATGAAGACTCTTCGGGTCCCCTTCAAGACTCCGACCCTCAAGCGAACATCGATGAAATTCAAACAAGTTTAGAGAAGAAATAATCGACCACTTCTTCCCACAAGCTTCAGCCATCATCATTATTATTAGCTCCCATTGGACTCCAAAACAGGGGCTTATGGATTTGGTCTCGTCCGTCCATGCGTCCGCAACCATATCTCGGAGATGTATGGACAGATTTTATTCATACTTGGCACAAAGACAATACATGATGGTATACATATGCACATCATTTTGTTTCGCGATGCAATCAAGGATGGCCAGAAAGATGGCCGACTGGCGGCCATTTTAGTTGTCAAAAAAACCTGATATTGACCACGTCCTCAACAGTTTGTTGGACATGCATTCACCGATCTTGTTCAAATTTGGCACACAGATAATGAATGAAGGGTTACATACGCACATCATTTTGTTTTGACATCAGATCCAAGATGGCCGACTGGCTGCCATTTTGTTACTTAAACGTGTCCCCATCCATTTCTCAAACAGGCATGGACCGATTTTCTTCAAAGTTGGCGAAAAGACAATACATGAGTTGACAGCCATATGCAGACGATTTTGTTTTGTCATCAGACCAAAGATGGCCGACTGACAGCCCTTAACTCCGTGCAGCAAAATTACTAAAACCACGGTGAGGGCTATGACATTTTATGCCTTTTTGTTCTTCTTGTTCATCAATTACCGTTATCATAATAATAGACTGTTGGACAATATAAAACCACCGTTTAGAGGCCATTTCCCCCCGCAAAGCGGGGGTTGGCCTTTTTCGGGGACCGTGGTTGTTGTTGTTTTTTTGGTCCCCTTTTTGAAGCAATGTTTTACGGCCGGATGCCCTTCCTGCCGCCAACCCTGTTTGTCGCCTTTTTACGACACACAGGGAATTACCAGTGAACTGGTACTCAATTTGCCGACCTCGGAAGGATGACAGGCTGAGTCAACCACCCTGGCGTTAATTCAGCGATCGACCGGGATTCGAACCCAGGATCCTTGGATCCTAAGCTGGCACCCTAGCTGCTAGCCCAACACCAGGCTTATGATACTGTTGGACAATATGATGATAATAATTACAATTACTGTTTATATTTAGATGAATAAGCCTGGTGTTGACTTAACAGTTAAGGTGGCTGGCTTGAGATCTTAGGGTCCTGAGTTTGAGCCGCTGTCAGCCGTTGAATTAACACCAGGTGGGTTAACTCAGCCTGTCATCCTTCCGAGGTCAGCAAAATGAGTACCAGCTTACTGGTAACAAGGGCACTGCATCAGTGGCAGCCACGCCTCCAGAAAATGATGCAGCCAGCGGCCACAGTCTGCACGTGAACCACCACCGTTTAAGTGAAAAAAGTAAATGCAAAATCAAAGGTTTCTCTGAAATTTGTGAGTTTCAACCTGTGAGTTTCAACGGCAGATGGGACGCCGAGTTTAACGTCCATCCGAGGGATGGCACACATTGTTGAATCACCCTGCCTGTGAAACACCGGGATGAGTTTATAGCTGGGCGGGATTCAAACCCAAGGTAAACAGCTTAGAGGTGAATGTGTGTACCTCCAAGCCATCCTGCCACTTACCCAAATTATAGCCTTAACATAATGTAGTACTGACATCCCAAAGAGCTGTAAAGCCTAAAAAATGTCGTTGTTCCATCCACTGCTATTCCAGGAAAAACACAAACATTCACTCAATTCTAAAAGTGTTACAAGAAAGGGTCATCCTCACAATTTATTTAATTATTGATAAGCTGTTGTGCAAGCTGAGTTTGCAATGCCAGTATAACTAAAATAACCAACCAAAACAGAAAGCATGAGCACGTATGCCATACACAACAACGCAGACGAGAAAATTCACCCATTTGACAGGTTGAAACGTTTGCGGTCCATTGGACGCACGTGCGGTACATCAAATGGAAGTTCGGCCAGAACACCTGTCCACCAGCACTGGTCGTTAGTTGTAGTTAAAGTTCCCATGGGGACTTTGGCAAAGAGCAAGTAGGTTATCACAGCCACCTAGAACAATTTACAAATTTCTGCCATAATTTTCTCACCAACCTGCATTTGGCGGACGCAGAGAGTATGTGAAGACGAGGGAAGCCTTCGTCCCACAGTGGCCTGAATGAAACCTGCTGATGGTTCATGAAACTGCATTCGTGTCCACAGGCAATCCTTTTCACTTGGACGAGGAACAAAAAAAAAAAACTTTGAAGAAACCAGAAAAATCGAGTAATCCATCACTAACTACAAGCTTAAGCAAGAAGACAAAAAAATTAAGTCTCCAGAAGTAAGAAGAAGAAGTCTCCAATGGTGGTACACTGAGCAAGTGGTGGTACAAGTCTTCTTAAGCAAGAGGTCTCCAGTGGTGGTATACTGGTGCAACATTATAGTACTTCCACCAATCCACTAGACCTCAAAATATATTTTATGTATGGATTGCTATAGCTTTGGCATGTTCAAACACCTGACTCCTTAACCTGAGATAGGTATACCCATTCTGTACAGATGGGTACACCTATCCAGAGCCAATGAAGGATGAAGGTACAGTTAATGCAAAACCTGATATTCAGGCCTCGATGCTTTTACTCAAGGTACGAAACATTTTTAGTGCACAATCACCCGCATCAAGTACCCAGAGAATGCCCTCAGCAGTACAAGCAAGACCGATGGGTAAATGTAGACCTTGTGCAACGGCAGGTCTTTCTTCCCAAGAACCATCTGCACAGAGAACAAATGTCAACACCCTGCCAAGCAAATCTGCCACGAAGATGGTGCCACCCGGGATCACAGTAAGAGCGCGCACGCCGCAGCGTGGTGCGCACGCACCGAACGCTTGTAGCCTCCTCAACAAGTCCCCATGGAGAGAGAACATCACCAGCTGCACTGCTTTAGGGCTGTGTTCCGCCACACACACCAGACGACCTGTAGTACACACCCTGAGCTGCCGTGGACAATTCAAACCAGAGCACAAGACACGAGCACTCACCGGCTCACCGTGGACCACTCTTGGACCCACTAGCAGCAGGAAAAGTTTACCGGTTGCGGAATCAGCCACCAGCACCTGGCTTTTCTCTCCAGATCCTCGGTCTTTGCTCATTTTCAAACGTTCTTGTGCATCTACACTGTTGTAGCGCTGAGGTTGTATTGTGGTGTCTCTATTTTTTAAATGTCCAGCTGTTTCTCTGTGCTGATCCTCTCCATCTTCATTTTTTACTCTATTCACGGTTTCAGAATGAATACCCAAAATGCGTTCTTGACATTTCCATGCACCGCCATATACTTTGCCACTGTCGTCCGTTAGGTCCTCATCGACACCATACAAGTCTTGGTCATCTGGAAAGTGCTCAGA
This sequence comes from Myxine glutinosa, assembly GCF_964187855.1. Taxonomy (NCBI): domain Eukaryota; kingdom Metazoa; phylum Chordata; class Myxini; order Myxiniformes; family Myxinidae; genus Myxine; species Myxine glutinosa. The sequence continues at coordinate 136,920,640 of NC_136271.1, read as the reverse complement.
GGCAATCTCAATAACATCAAGTCCCCATGGCTGCTCGATTGGTAGTGGGTTACGTACAGGTAAAGGAGATAAATAACCGAGAGGAAGAAATTGGAGTGGGGTCGGAACGGATGGGCAACTTTCATGCATGGCCCAGATACAGCGAGACGACGCATCAGACAAAAGGATGACTCCCATCCTTGTGCTCGTGACGTCCAGCGGGAACACCTGTGCTTGGCCAGTCCTATGGTCGCTGCAGTGACGACTGGACCCCAAGTGAAAGGAGTCCGTATTGAGACTCCCAGTGGAGAAACAGGACAACAAGGGTCCAGCTCTCTGTGCCACCAAGAGGTTAGCGCTTGCCCGGCTGAGCGCAAGAGCACCTGGGTTTGAGATTTGACCTGGGTGGAAGCCCCAACCACCAACCCAGTAAACAGGTGGTGTAACCGAGTGGCAAGACCTAAGCAAGGTGAGGGAGCACATCGATTTATGGTGTGAGTGGGCATCATCAGGTACTTGGTGCTGGCTCACTGCTGGGGTGGAAACATTTGGTTGTCCCTTTTGTTTTGAGAGCTTGAGATTCCTCTCGGCTTCGGTACGTAGAAGCTCCAGTACTGACAGAAGCGGAAAACAATCGGCCACCTGTGCAGGGCAGTACCTCCTCCGACAGAACGGGCACGACAGCAGCATGTGATCACGAGAACACGTGACACAGCGATGCCACAGTAGCGTTTCAGTCCCTCGTCTTTCACCGTCACTTCTGTGCTGTTGTCCATCGTCGCTCCTCATGCCCATCACTCCGTCACATCTTCCTCTTCCCACGTCCGTCTCACTTTCTCTCTCCACCTCAACCTGCCGGTAGTTGCCCTCGCTGCACGCCGCACACACCACATGTCCGCAAGGGAGGCTCTGCGGGCGCCTCAGACCTCGCTCACAGAACGGTTCGAAACACACGAGGCATTCCAACACGGATTCCAACATGTCACAGAGTGAACCACGCACCGGACCGGACTTTGCCATGACCCGACTATCTGTGCGCTTCTTCTCTTCCTCACCTCACTGAGCTCTGGTAATTTAATGGTGTCTTCCTAGCGCCGGCTCTATATACGCCACGGCCAAAAATAAATATCTAGATACACTGGGTGACGTAAGACCTCCCCCTCGATGCACCAGCTCCTATCAGTTTCTTTAATTGGGCTGACAAGGTGTTCTGGAGGTGCACACTTGCCTCTTCGCTGTCTAGCCTGGGTTCGAATCCCGATCCAGCTACAAACTGTCATCCGGTGTTTCACTGGCGGCATATGGTTCATCAGTGTGTACCATCCATCGGATGGACGTTAAATCGCGAAGAGTAGACGAGCTATCGCCGGCATCATAAGACAAGGCGAACTATCGCCGGTACCCGCAAGAGTAAACGCGGTATCGCCACCACTACAAGAATAGGCGATTTGTTTTGTATTTAATATTCTAGTTTTGTATTTTTAAAATCAATTTTCTGAAATTTGTGGATTTTGTTTTTCACTTAGAAGTTGTGGGTTACGAAGTGTAAATAAAGGTGGAAAAGGCTGATGTCATGCATTTTAATTCCAGACTATAAGGCAACAAAAGGTGAAAACTTTGAAAAGGGGTGTAGACTTTCTATATGCACTATATATAACGCAAATAAATAATGTGTGCGTGCAATATCACGCAAAACCAAACGAAACATGGCAAATCAAAAGCAAAACCAAAGCCAAACATGTATGAACCACAATCGTGCATGTGTAAGTACAAATCACGACTCATGCAGGTGTGTGTGAGAGTGTGCATCATCCACCGATCCTCATCTTTCTCAGGCCATTCTTCCACTCAGGTCCACCAATTCTCGCCTCCCCCCCCTTCCACTCAGGTCAGCCAAATCTCAGCCCCCCCCACCCCCCTTCCACTCGGGTCCACCAATTCTCAGGCCCCACCCTCCCACTCAGGTCCGCCAATTCTCGGCCCCCCCCATTCCACTCAGGTCAGCTAAATCTCAGCCCTCCCACCCCCCTTCCACTCGGGTCCACCAATTCTCAGGCCCCACCCTCCCACTCTTGTCCGCCAATTATCAGCCCCCCCCCTTCCACTCAGGTCAGCCAAATTTCAGCCCCCCCCCCCTTCCACTCAGGTCCACCAATTCTCAGGCCCCACCTCCCCCCTCCCCTCCCACGCCCTGTTCCACTCTCGTCCGCCAAATCGCAGGCCCCCATACCTGTGTGCACGTGCGTGTCTGCCTCAACGGGCCAGAGTCGACAAAACCCATCAAGCCACGGCGCTTTTCCCTCCCCCCACAAAGCTGTTGTATTCAGCACTTTACTGGATCTCGCGGAACAGGCATAACATGGCAAAAAGAGTCGCCAAATCTCGGGCCTTTGCTCCCAGCATGACGAAGTCAAAGAAACCCAGCAATCCGCAAGGCCAGGCCGCGTCCCAGACAACCCACGTGACCTCGGGCGCCACATACACGGCCCTCCGCCCCATCAAAGCCGTAGTGCACCCCAAAGCCGCCGTATATGGCACAAATTCTCGATATCACCTCGCTCTTTCACATCATCAACGGACGGAACTCTACAGGGGGAGGTCCGTCAGAGCATAGGCATTCCCACTCTGCAGCACGGGGCCCACTAGTCCCATCAAGCCTCAGAGCCAAGTCACCCAAATGCATGTTGAACTGCGTGATGCCGACCACCATCCTGTCCCATCAAAGCTGCCGTTCTCAGGTCAGTCCGATAGTCTGGTCAGTCAGCTGTCTTTGAAACAGCTCTTGGTCATCTGTCCCAGGCAAGAGGAATGTGGCACGACCGGCATGTCCCGCCGTGTGTGTGTGTGTGTGTGTGTGTGTGTGTGTGTGTGTGTGTGTGTGTGTGTGTGTGTGTGTGTGTGTGTGTGCGTGCGCACACTCGTTATATCAACGGCCGACACTGGAATGTACTAAACAACAGAAAATGTTACGAACTCGACACCTCTCAATCCCATCCACAGATATTTCTCAAATTCCTATATTTCCGAGTCTGATTTGCTTTCAGGAACACAACAATTATAGTAACACATAATGAAATTGCCACTCTTTCGTTTAAATGCTGAAAGATTATGTTTAAAAGACGAGTTGAATGACAGGTTTCGCACCAACCACGGCAGGTTAAAAAAGCCCAACGAGCAGAGCCGAATCAGTGTAAACACACACACAGTACATGTGCAGAGGGCCTCATTTAGCATGCAAATGTCACTTTAAAAGTCACGTATTTGTTACATCCACGTAGTCACATGGTGCGATGCGCAAGGTTGGGTGGGTGGAAGTGAGAGTTCTGTTCCCTCTGCAGGAAATCAGATAGGGTAATAGGACAGGAGGTAACAGTTCCCACTTTGAAAGGAAGATCTGTTTACAGAAATCAAACAGAACATTGGAACAACTGGGAAATCAGTACTTCATTCAAAGAGCGACTACGGACGAAGAGTACCAGAATAGAGGGAGTGTTGTGTTGCCTTACCATTCTCTAAACCAAGCTTACCCACTTTAATTCAAAGTGATTCTCTCGAGAAACTCCGAAGCACGAAAGGAAACATCAGCAATGCAGACCTAATGCACTAACCATGACACCATAGTAAGAAACGATTCAGCAGACATACTGAATCAGCAGAGTGGACTCTTGGGTAATGGCTGATCAGACATCTTCATCCGACGCAGAAAACGAATTAGACTATTCTCAGACGAAGACTCAATTACTTTTGGGGATGCTGATCATGTTAATCTTGGGACAACACAGTACTGCCAGACACATTTGAATCCCAAGTAAAAAGTGGCGATGGTGACGATCACGAATGGCCTGTCGAGCACAACCAGCAGGCGCTCAGGTCACGTGGTGCATTACATCATGCAATTGTGGGTATATTGGGGCGAGGGCTAGGTGGGAGGTGTGGGGCCTGGGAGGCACAAAATGCACTTGGGGAAAAAAATAAAAAATAAAAATCAACATCCTCAATTCAAGATTTTCTTTTTGCATGAAAAAGAATCACCAAAGCAGCGATTTGCAATACCATTGGCATTTACTTAGAACAGAAAGCACTAATTCAGTAAACCTTCAAAAATTCTACCTATTGGACTTTTAAAAAGTCTTATCTGAAGTAAAACTGCAGAAAAACAAGCCGAGGTGGGAGGAAAACCGTGTGTGGTTTAATATCTGCCAGACACAGCAGCAGCTAACAATACTATTGCCTCAATTCATTGGAAAGGAACAAAAACAAACAAAACAAAAAAAACAACCATAAACCTGCCTTACATCTGGCACAACTTCGTCATGCAGATCACAAATTTCAATCGCATCAGGTCTGCCAACAAAACAGTGCATGAATCAGCAACGCAAATGAAAACAAAAACAAAACAAAAAATAATAATAATATTAATAATAAACCATCGCACCTCTCATCACCGGAGTGGAAGGGCTTGCTCTTGTGGAAGCAAACATCACCATCCTGTTTATACATACATCTGCAACACTTCTCAAACACCCATTTAATTCAAACTTCAACAACGAAAAGAAAACAACAACAACAACAACTTTTAAATACATAAACCTTTACACAAATTTAATGACAATGGCATCAGCAATACTGTATCCAGTTTGCACTCTTCATGAGGCGTCAGCAGTGTCTTTGGGTGCTTCAAGCCAACTGATGGTTGGCAAATAAACTTTTGTCGGGAAGCATCGTGTCATCATCACATTATGGCCCTAAGCTCAGAATAAAAAAAAAAAAAGAAAAAAAAAAAAGTTTTTTAAATGGGATTGAGAATGGTGAACGAGACAAGAATGCAAAATATACAACTCATCCAAAATACCTTCGTGTCCTTAGTTAACTTTTAATCCTCACTTTCCCCTCATTCCAAAGTGACCTGCTTTAACTCAGCTGAAGGATACCACCTTTCTTACTGGAGACCTTTTTATTTCATTTTTTTTTTTAAGGAGCAGCTCAAATTCTTCAACATTGAAGCTACTCTGGCACAGCTATGATGAGAAAACAAGGCCCTGACAACAGTGCACGTCAACAGACGCCATCACATTCCGCAAGCCTCAATTATATCGCTCCAAAATGGAACAAAACTCGCTGGAACTTTTGTGCAGATGTTACGAGACCCAATGGTGTATGTCAAGCAATTCGTTGGAATAATTCACCATAGAGTGAAACACACAAGTACGTACAACTTGTCGCATGTGTGGTGACAAGAGGCGGACGGAGCCTATTCCGAGCCGTCAAAGGCTTTCACGACGGATTGCTATTGAGCCGCTGCAAAAACTACTTTAGAAAAGACTGCCACGAGAGGGAACGCTGGACCACACTCCACCTTGTCTCGAATCACGAGGGGAAAGGAGGGGTAGACGAGGGAGAGGTGTGCGTAGAGGGGGGAGAGAAGGTGCGCCACGATGTTCCGGACATCAAGGAGCGGGAGTTGTACCGTGCATGCCATTCACAGTGCCATTCACTCTGTGCTTCCCCAGAGCTTCCTCTAAGCATTTCGCAAGCAGGTGCTGGTCCATCTGCAGATACATCATCATTTTTGCCAATGAGATTATTTTGCTTTTGACATCAGGGCAAATGTACAACAGATGTTAGATGCTATGTGTCACAGAATACACCATGAGATGCAGTGATGTGATGTATTTAATACAGAGGTCCCTGAAAAGGAACTTCAACAAACACAGAGGCCATTTGGCCCATCAAAGCCAGCACAATGGTTGCCAACCTATGGTAGTTTGTCCGTGCTTTATCACTTTGTTAAATCATGAGTGTCAAGCAAGGAAGCAGCCCGAAACATTTGAAGTCTTTGGTGGGACTCGGTTGGGGGTTTAAAACATCGACCTCCCAGACTCGGAGCAAACACTAACCGTTACATCACCGAGTCTGGTTGAACACAACTAAGTATATAAATAACAACATCCTGACTTTAAGGCGATTTCAATCCACTGCTATTTTCACCAGCAGTCAGGAAATTTCTTGGACAGACCATATTTATAAGATGGCCTCCAAAGGCAGCTTTGCTTGTTAGTTGCTGGTTGGTTTGGAAATCCTCCATCATGCAAGGTTTTTCCTTGGCCAATCTGAACTTTAGACAAGCCACAAGGCCTTCAATCGCAGCTTGGAGTGGCATCCCCTGCCTCATAGCTTTCCCGAGATCTCCCATGAAAAAAACTGGATGCGTCTAGGGCTGTTATTCTCAAGTCTCCCTGCAAGAGCGGGCGTTAGCCTTGCGGTCCCCAAGACAATCTTCTCCATCTTGCCCTATTTTCTGCATCTCCCTTTGTTAACCCCCTTGCCCGCATTTCTTCTTCGACCATCTTTAGCCAAGCCTTTCTCGGTCTTCCCGGTCCTATACTTCCTTCTACATTCATTTCCATCACTCTTCTCAACCAGTCACTTTCATCCTTCCTCAACACATGACCAAACCATCTCAACCTGTTTCTCTTCACAGCATCCATCCCAGGCTCTATTCCCATCATCTTTCGCAATTCATCATTTGTCTTCCTCTCTCTCAACGTTACTCCACACATCCACCGGACCATTCGCATTTCCACCCTTTCCAGCCTTCGTTGCTGCTCTACGTTCATTACCCATGTCTCGCTCCCATAAATCATAACACTTCTAACACATGCAGCATACACCTTTCCCTTCAGCTTCAACGACACTCCCCTCATCATCAGCACGCCACTCAGTTCCCGAAACTTCTTCCATGCACCTCTCACTCCAGCAACCGTTGCCGAGTCTGATCCACCTTCTCCATTCAGCACGTCTCATAGGTAACAAAATGTTTTCACACCTTCCAGCTTCACGGTCTCCAAGATCCAACTCAACATTTCCTCCATCTGCAGCTCCCTCTGTGCACACCTTACACTTGAATGTAGCTGAAACACTGGTTAATGACCCTCTCAAACCACTACATTTTTGATGAACCCACTCAGCGCACATTGTACATTGAATGGAATTCACTCTGACACCCTTCCTGCACACAGCACACGGCCACTTCCCAGTTCTTTCCACCTCACCACATGCTTTACCACTTGCCATCACCTTCGTTTTTCTGATATTCACCTTCAGACCTTTTGTCTCCATACATTCTTTCCACTTGTTCATCTTCTCCTTCAGTCCATCCATACTTTCTGCAATCAACACCAGATCATCTGCAGACAACAACTCCTGCGGTAAACCCTCCTTTACGTTCCGAGCCAGCACCTCCATCACAGCTACAAATAGTAGGGGACTTAGTACCGACCCCACCTTCAACTCAAACTAACCACTGTTCCGGTCCTTCGTCCTTACAGCTGTGCGCGCTCTTTTGTACATTGCCATCACTACTCTGATCAACCATTCCCCCACTCCTAACTTCCTCAATGCCCATATCATTACTTCATGTGGAATCCTATCGAATGCTTTCTCCAGATCAACAAACCCAAGAAACAACTTCTTCCTCTTCTCCATGTACTTCTCCTGCAACTGCCTCACAATAAAAAGCGTGTCTGTCGTTCCTCTTCCTGGCTTAAATCCAAACTGCATTTTGTCAATCTTCACTTTCTTCCTTATCCTTCTCTCCAACACCCTTTCCAATACCTTCATTCCATGCTCCAATAACTTTATCGCTCGATACGAGCCACAGTCCAGAGGGTCACCTTTCCCCTTGTATAGAGGGACGAGGGTACTCAGTTCCCAATCCACTGGAATGTGGCCTTCTTTCACCGCCAGATTACAGATCTCTGTCATTCTCTTCACACCCCAATTTCCCGCTGCCTTCAACATATCTCCCACAACTCCCGTCGGCCCTCCCGCTTTTCTACTCTTCATTGCTTTTATCGCTTCCTCAACTTCCTTCTCGGTTATCTTCTCTGCTGGTCCTAAAACTGGGTTACTCTCTATGTTGCCATCCCATTCATTCTCTGCATTCAACAGTATTTCCATATATCTCTTCCATCTTCCTTAATTCCATCTGGGTCCACAACGATTTGTCCCACTTCATCCTTCAAGCAACTCACCCCCATCACATCACACCTCTTTTGCTATCTGCTTGCAATCCTGAATACCGCTCTCTGACCCTCTTCCAAATCCAAGCGTTCTCCGAACATTTTCCTACATGCCTCCTGTGCCTTTGCTACCTCTTCCTTTGCAGCCTTCTTGGCTGCCTTATAACTTTCATGCTCTGCCTTTTCTGCCCCCATACCCTTCGCCTTCTGCCACTCCTTGAACTTCTTCCTCTTCTCATCAATCTTCTTTCCAACTTCATCATCCCCACCACCATGTTTCAGAGTGCCTCAGTGGTCCTTTTGTCCATCCACATACCTCACCAACGGCTCCCAACAGACTATCTTTCATTGACATCCAACCACTTTCAAGCTCAACCACATCATCCTCTACCATACTCAGCCTCCCTTGAAATGCCTCCATCACTGTCACCGCTTTCAACCTCCACACCTTCATTCTCGGTTGGTACTTCACCCGCCAAGCTCACCTCGCACCTTTCACCCTTATGTCGCAGACAACCAAGTGGTGCTGTGAAACAGCCTCCTCCCCCGGGATCACCTTTGTGTCCCGGAGGTGCACCCTATCTCGCCTCCGCACCAGCAGGTAGTCAACGGTTGTCGTCGCCCCACCTGACGTGTATGTAACAAGCTTATTATCCTCTTTCTGGAACTGAGTATTACAAATCAACAAACCAGCTCCATCAGCAAACTCCAAAATCCTTTCACCTTCTCCATTTCTCACACCATATCCGTAACCCCCATGAACTCCCTCAAAACCGTCCATACTCCTTCCCACGTGTCCATTCAGGTCTCCTCCTACCACAACAACATCCTCATCTTTCACGTTTTCCATCAGCTTCTCTATTGCACACAAGAACTTGTCCTTCTCTTCATCGCTCCGACCAACCTGCGGAGCATATCCCAAGATGACGTTCACCAAGAGCTTTCCAATCATCATTTTCACCGTCATCAACCTTTCACTCACTCTAGTCACACTCACCACACTGTGTACAAACTCCTCAGAAAACAGAACACCAACACCATTCACGCCCTCCGGGCACCCTTGCCACACAAACTTGTATTTCTGTCCCTGCCTACTCTTCACCATTCTCACACCACTTCCTTTCCATCTCATCTCCTGCACACAACATTTGTCCACTCTTCTTCTGACCAATACTTCCACCACTTCTCCTGATCTCACTGTCATTGTCCCTACATTCCATGTCCCAAACCTCAGAAACCGATCTCCACGTCGGGCATCAGACGTTTCGTCGCCATAAATGGAGTGATTTCCACCTTTTCTTCGATCGGGTTCCCCACCTTGAGTTTTGACGAGAGGGAGTGGGGTCCCCCATAGGGTACTTCGGGCTGTACCCTGCCCATATGTAGTTGTAATTGTCATGGTTCTCTTTTTGAGGCAATGTTTTTATGGCCGGATGCCCTTCCTGATGCCAACCCTTTTAGTTGCCTCTTACGACACGCAGGGATACGGTGTACCTATTCTAAACTGGGGTACACACCGGGTGTGTACACAAACAACAACAACAACAACAACATGCATTTTCAAAGGCCATTTTCCCTGCAAGAGCGGGGGATAGCCTTGCGGTCCCCATGACAATCTTCTCCATTTTGCCCTATTTTCTGCATCTCTCCTTGTTAACCCCCTTGCCGCATTTCTTCTTCCACCATCTTTAGCCAAGTCTTTCTCGGTCTTCCGCGTCCTCTGCTTCCTTCTACATTCATTTCCATCACTCTTCTCAACCAGTCACTTTCATCCTTCCTCAACACATGACCAAACCATCTCAACCTGTTCCTCTTCACAGCATCAATCACAGGCTCTATTCCCATCATCTTTCACAATTCATCATTTGTCTTCCTCTCTCTCAACGATACTCCGCACATCCGTCGAACCATTCGCATTTCCACCCTTTCCAACCTTCGTTGCTGCTCTACGTTCATTACCCATGTCTCGATCCCATAAATCATAACACTTCTCACACATGCAGCATACACCTTTCCCTTCAGCTTCAGCGACACTCTCCTCCTCATCAGCACGCCACTCAGTTCCCGAAACTTCTTCCATGCACATCTCACTCGAGCAACCGTTGCCGAGTCTGATCCACCTTCTCCATTCAGCATGTCTCCGAGGTAGCAAAATGTTTTCACACCTTCCAGCTTCACGCCGTCTCCAAGATCCAACTCAACATCTCCTCCATCTGCAGCTCCCTCTGAGCACACCTTACACTTGAATGTAGCTGCCACACTGGTTAATGACCCTCTCAGACCACTACATTTTTGATGAACCCACTCAGCGCACATTGTACATTGAATGAAGTTCACTCCGACACCCTTCCTACACACAGCACAGGGCCACTTCCCAGTTCTTTCCACCTCACCACATGCTTTACCACTTGCCATCACCTTCGTCTTTCCGATATTCACCTTCAGACCTTTTGTCTCCATACATTCCTTCCACGTGTTCATCTTTTCCTTCAGTCCATCCATACTTTCCGCAATCAACACCAGATCATCTGCATACAACAACTCCCACGGTAAACCCTCCTTTACGTTCTGAGCCAGCACCTCCATCACAGCTACAAATAGTAGTGGACTTAGTACCGACCCCTGATGCATTCCCACCTTCACCTCAAACTCACCACTGTTCCCGTCCTTCGTCCTTACAGCTGTGCGCGCTCTTTTGTACATTGCCATCACCACTCTGATCAACCATTCCTCCACTCCTAACTTCCTCAATGCCCATGTCAATACTTTGCATGGTACCCTATCGAATGCTTTCTCCAGATCAACAAACCCAAGAAACAACTTCTTCCTCTTCTCCATGCACTTCTCCTGCAACTGCCTCACAATGAAAAGTGCGTCTGTCGTTCCTCTTCCTGGCATGATTCCAAACTGCATTTCGTCGATCTTCACTTTCTTCCTTATCCTCCTCTCCAACACCCTTTCCAAGACTTTCATTCCATGCTCCAATAACTTTATCGCTCGGTACGAGCCACACTCCAGAGGGTCACCTTTCCCCTTGTATAGAGGGACGAGGGTACTCAGTTCCCAATCCATTGGAATGCGGCCTTCTTTCACCGCCAGATTACAGATCTCTGTCATTCTCTTCACACCCCAATTTCCCGCTGCCTTCAACATATCTCCCACAACTCCCGTTGGCCGTCCCGCTTTTCTACCCTTCATTGCTTTTATCGCTTCCTCAACTTCCTTCTCAGTTATCTTCTCTGCCGGTCCTAAAACTGGGTTACTCTCTATGTTGCCATCCCATTCATTCTCTGTATTCAACAGCATTTCCATATATCTTTTCCATCTTCCTTTAATTCCATCTGGGTCGACAACGATTTGTCCCACTTCATCCTTCAAGCAACTCACCCCCATCACATCACACCTCTCTTTTGCTATCTGCTTTGCAATCCTGAATACCGCTCTCTGACCCTCTTCCGAATCCAAGCGTTCTCCGAACATTTTCCTACATGCCTCCTGCGCCTTTGCTACCTCTTTCTTTGCAGCCTTCCTGGCTGCCTTATAACTTTCATGCTCTGCTGTTTCTGCTCCCGTACCCTTCGCCTTCTGCCACTCCTTGAACTTCTTCCTCTTCACGTCAATCCTCTTTCCAACTTCATCGTCCCACCACCATGTTTCCGAGTGCCTCGGTGGTCCTTTTGTCCATCCACATACCTCACCAACGGCTCCCAACAGACTAGCTTTCATTGACATCCATCCACTTTCAAGCTCAACCACATCATCCTCGACCCTACTCAGCCTCTCTTTTAATGCCTCCCTTACTGTCACCGCTTTCAACCTCCACACCTTCATTCTCGGTTGGTACTTCACCCGCCGAGCTCTCCTCGCACCTTTCACCCTTACGTCGCAGACAACCAAGTGGTGCTGTGAAACAGCCTCCTCCCCCGGGATCACCTTTGTGTCCCGGAGGTGCCCCCTATCTCGCCTACGCACCATCAGGTAGTCAACGGTTGTCGTCGACCCACCTGACGTGTATGTAACAAGCTTATTATCCTCTTTCTGGAACTGAGTATTACAAATCAACAAATCAGCTCCATCAGCAAACTCCAAAATCCTTTCACCTTCTCCATTTCTCACACCATATCCGTAACCCCCATGAACTCCGTCAAAACCGTCCATACTCCTTCCCACATGTCCATTTAGGTCTCCTCCTACCACAACAACTTCCTCATCTTTCACGTTTTCCATCAGCTTCTCTATCGCACACCAGAACTTGTCCTTCAAGTACACAAGGGTGTGTACACATCAAACTATATCACGTTTGTTAAAATTCCCATCACTGGTTCACAAGTTGGCCCGGTAACAATTTTTACTGAACATGGCCTCTTGACCAAAAAAATCTATTCAGTTCATCTTTACATCATTATACATATGTGTACCAAGTTTGACTTGGATCCCTTCAGCCATTCTCAAGTTATTAACCTATTACAGACTCTGACCTTTGACCTCTTGTCCCAAAAATCAAACAAGTTAATCTTTACCTTATTATACATACATCCTGCACCAAGTTTGACATCGGCCTTTCTTAAGTTATCGCGGCAACTAAAATCACTGATGGACGGACGGATGGATGGATGGAAGGACAACCCGAAAAGATAATGCCTCCAGCGATTTCGTGTCGGTGTGTTACTTCAATAAATCCTGAGGTGCGTTACTTCAATAAATGACAAATGAGCGATCCTACTACTAATTAATTAATTTCTGCATCATGGTCATTTCATTTTTCTTCTTGCTTACATGAAGATTGACTCAAAGGGAAAGAAATGCATTGCTAAACTAGGATTGAGATTGCAATTAAACCCTTAATCGTTTCAAAGAGGAAACTTTCCACCAACTTCGGTAACCCTCCTTTAGATGATCTTAATCTCGAAAGCATCTTCTCCATCCTACCTCGCTGACGAACCCAAACTGCACCAATTCTGCCACAAGGATCTGCGATGTGTCATCTGTTGGGAAGCACAATTATTACATTTCCATTGATGTTGAGCAAAAGGCTATTCAGGTCACAAGACAACAAGTTACAATTTCCATGCTATTATTTTTATAGCACCTTGTGCAAACGCAACTCGTTATACAATATAAACAGGCAGAGATTAACATATCTGCAAATCCTCCTTTAATAACCACCTTTAGAGGCCATTTTTCCCCGCAAGCAGGGGTTGGCCTTTTTCGGGAACCGTGGTTGTTCTTGTTTTTTTGGTCCCCTTTTTGAAGCAATGTTTTACGGCCGGATGCCCTTCCTGACGCCAACCCTTTTTGCCGCCTTTAGCGACAAACAGGGAATTACCAGTGAACTGGTACTCAATTAGCCGACCTCGGAAGGATGACAGGCTGAGTCAACCCCCCTGGCGTTAATTCAGCGATCGACCGGGATTCGAACCCAGGATCCTGGGATCCTAAGCCGGCACCCTAGCCGCTAGCCCAACACCAGGCTAGCCCAACACCAGGCATCCTTTAATGGATGCAATTATTCCCAGGATCTTGTAAGGTCAGCCGAGGAAAGTATTTGGCCCAAGTCTTTCAGCAACAGGCTGGTCAGAGGCCTGATGATTGGCTGGAGCCGATCTGTGCAAGAATTTTTAATTTGTTCAGGGCGCAGGCTACAACTCGCCAACTCCTCGTGAAGAACACGGTGGCGTCTCTAAATGCTCACTCACTAATGCAAACAGATGGGACGCCCAGCTTTACGTCCATCTGAGGAACGGTGCACTTTGTGATGCAACGCCCTGCCTGCAAGACACCAATCTGACAGTTTATAGCCTGGTTGCCATTCAAGGCCAACATTCTGTACACATAAATGACCACAACCTCCACAAATGAATAAAAACAAAAAATAAAACATGAATCATGCCGGCAATATCTCACCCGGTTGGAGGTCACAGCTTAATTGTCTGTTCAGCTTGTCTTCCAACTTGAGCATCATTGTAAGCTGCAAAAAAAAAAAAAAATCGGGCAAAAATTTCGCCAAGGCTGCAAATTTGAGTGCTTACAAAGATACTTGGTCATTAATGTCAGCCACCAGAGTACTTAAATGGTGTACAAAGCCGACTGAAACAGAGCACAGAAATAACCATTAGACTGTCAGAACTAATTACCCTCAGATTATTATTTGCTTGTGGATATTGCATCATTAACATTTCTGGCCATCATATTTACCTTGCTATCTCACTCTGAGTACAACTCGGACAGACCAAGCCGATGCCCATGCGATGAGGGTAACATCATGGGACTTTACAGGCTATCCAAATCTACACCAGAACAAATGCAAGTATTCATGCACATATATATGTATATATATATATATATATATATATATATATATATATATAAATATGTATGTACAGTGCATTCAGAAAGTATTCAGACCCCTTCACTTTTTTCACATTTGTTATGTTGCAGCCTTATGCTGAAATCGTTTAAATTCATTTTTTCCCTCATCAATCTACACTCAATACCCCATAATGACAAAGAGAAAACAGGATTTTAGAACGTTTTGCAAATTTATTAAAAATAAAAAAACTGAAATATCACATTGACATAAGTATTCAGACCCTTTGCTATGACACTTGAAATTTAGGTCAGGTGCCTCCCATTTCACTTGATCATCTTTGAGATGTTTCTGCACCTTGATTGGAGTCCACCTGTGGTAAATTCAATTGATTGGACATTATTTGGAAAGGCACACACCTGTCTATATAAGGTCTCACAGCTGACAATGCATATCAGAGCAAAAACCAAGCCATGAGGTCGAAGGAACTGCCTGCAGAGCTCAGAGACAGGATTGTGACGAGGCACAGATCTGGGGAAGCCTACAAATAAATTTCTTAAGCGAGGGGCAAGTGATAAGGGGGATTCTAAGTGGTAGGCTAATAAAGAGAGGATAACATCGTCCAATAACTCACATGTCGCTTGCTTCCTTCTTCAGATACCTCAACACTGCATTGTACATGAATCACCTGCAGCAGGAGGAAAAGCACAAGAGTTGAAAGGTTTATTTACAATCAAAAAGCTCAATGCCAGGAGGCAGCTGAAGAATGGCTTTATGGTGTGCGGAGTGGAAGCGGAATGCAAGGAATGTTCAGAAAGTAACAAAGAAAGGGGGAGTTGGGTAGTTGAGTTTACTTTTCGGACCCAGATTATTTATAACTTGCTAAGAATACCCTTACAAGTGACATGACGACAAAGACAATCATAAAGCGATCCAACACATGTGACCTTTCGCGTCTCCATTTCCACTGGTTCAGGTGTCGGACTCTTCACCAGCTCAGTAGTCTCAGGAGACTGCGTGTGGGACCGCACAGTGTGGGCAGGCCATGCAGGACCAAAAGCCGTTAGCGGATAAATTCCATTTCTGAAACAAGAACAAGATGCGAGGGGTGTGCACCTACGAAGGAAAGAACTGAGGTGTGTGCACAGAAAAGGAGATAAACGACAAGCAGTGTGTGTGTACGCAAGGCAAAAGGTTGAATGGGAAAGGCAGGCTTGCATCGTCAATGACATCCAAAGCAAATGTTAAAATTAATCTTGTAGAACTTGGTGCAACAGGTTCCAACACACGAATCATCATTTAAATGCAAAATTAAACAAAGTGGAACGAACATTTAAATCAAAGGAAAGCACAATGGGTGGTGGATCTCTCACTTTACATCTTCCAGAAACTTGTCCATCTCCAAAGTAGAAAGCTGGCAAAACCTAAGAGGAAGACAAAGGCCCACAAATGAAGGTGAAAGTGAGATTAAGGCACAGTGTTCATAAATGTGAGGGATGGTTAAATCACGAGGACATTTATAATAATAAAAGAGTGTGTGTGTCTGAGTGTGTGTCACATCCATAACTCCAAAACCATGAAACATAGTGACCCCAAACTTTGCATGTATACTTATCGAACTGCAAGGGAGCGCATGTATGAAAACTGGGTGTTTGGGTATGTTAAAACACCCCTTTTGAAGATGCTTAACGGGGTGCTCATAACAATAACAAAAAATAATAATAAGCCTTACAAAATCGTGGTGCACCATCTTGGTCAGCCCTCAGCCACATCGCTGGATTTTTGCGCCGCCATTTTGTTTCGGCCTATTCAGACATGCCTTACCTCGGAAACACGATCTACTTTCACAGCCTGATTAAAGTTTATCATCAAAACCTGGATTCAGATTTGAGGATCGGATTCCATACAATAAAGTGTCGAAATCTGGAGTGAAATGTGACAATTGAAGACATTAGCAATTCTTATAACTAAGCATATATACCTATTTACTTTAAGCAAGCAAGATCACTCCTCCATATTTTCACAAGAAAATGTGACATTGCGAAAGCATTAAACAACTTTTTCGACTGTTTGGAGAATTCTATTGAGTGATGAAAAGATCAAGGAATGTGCCGAAATTAACTCGGTTCATTGTGCTGGTTTCATCGAGTGCAACAAAAATATTTAAGACGTGCCTTGCGTTGGAAACCTGATCTACTCTAACGGAATTATTAAAGTATATAAACAAAGTTCTCGGATTTTTAAAAGGGAGCGGGAAATCAATATAGTATTACAGATTACATAAAGGCTCCTTCGTTTGGTGCTGTTATGTCTGGCTGTGTGGTGTATATCGAGCCTTGTGAAATAATGCCATACAAGCAAGCCGTTTATCAACTGATGTATGTAAGCTAAGGCGATAGTCAAAATCAGTGCCATTGACTTTTTATCATAGTGGACGTCGTTTTTGAAATTTAAATTATGAATGTTAAGGACAATGTTAAGGTGATAAAATAAACGTGTTATTCTTCAACCGTTTCGTTGGAGTGCTTGCTTAAGTGCTTCCATGGCGATATGGCAGCTCGCAACTCTGTGGGGACATCCCAGGATTTAGGAAGGCAAAATAAAATAGAGGATTAAAAGCAACGGTACAAGAAGCACGATGGCCAAGAGGAATGTACACTCGCGATAAGCCATCTAGCCTGGGTTTGAATCCCGACCCAGCTATAAATTATCATTCTGGTGTTCCACAGGCAGGGTGATTCATCAATGTGTGTGCCATCCCACAGATGGAAGTTAAACTGGGTGTCACATCTGCTGGATTTTCAACCCCCCTCTTTCCCTTCTTGGCTCTACCCTCCCCTTCCTTACTCCTCTCTCTCCCTTTCTCCCCATGCTCCCCTCTCCATTCCCCTCACACCTTCCCTCCCTCTCAGAGTGTACAGTATAGCGACATGTGGTGAGGCTTTGCTGACCCCCCCTTCTCTTCCTCCTCCTTATTCCTCTTCCTCTCTCTCCCTCGCTACCCACCTCCACCACTTCCTCTCCCCTCTATCTCCCCCTTTGCCTCTATATCCCCCTCTTCTCCTCTCCATACCCTCTTCTCCTCTCTCCCTACTTTCTATCCTCCCTCCCTACTTTCTATCCTCCCTCCCCCTTCCCCCCACTCTTAATATTCCCGTCACAAAGCGGCACTGTGTTGCCCGGCCACGTCAGATACCTTTGCTAGTATGTAATACACACGAGTAGGTATGGACCAGTATAGTTTGTCAGGCATACAACAGTGCAGGAAAGCCGTGCAAAGGATGACAACTAATACAACATGATAATCACTTTGACTATGAAGAGTGCAGAATGAAGAATGTAGAATTACAACCAAGTCAAGGTTTCGTAAAAAAATACCAATGTTCAAAGTCAAATTTTTTGACAAAAAAGAAAATGAAAGAAGTTAATTCTGTTATTGCATTTGACTTTTTGGAGATTATGGATTCTCCTATTTATGAACTGCTCTTCAAGTTTTATTAGTCTCCTACCGGTGTACACCGGAGGGGACTATAGGTTTGCACTCCGTCCCTCCGTCACGCAAAGAACAGTTTTCTGGAATTTTTTTTCTAAACTCTGAATGCTAACGATTTCAAACTTGGTACATGGTTTCTTCATGATAAGTTACAGATCAAGTTCGAACTTCACGACGTTTCGATCATTTTTGACAAAGTTATGGCACTTTGAACTTTGGTAATTTCCCCAACAGTTTTCCGGACGACAGACTGCCGGTAGGGGACATGTATTGCAGCGCAATACTCAGAATGCTTGTTTATTTCTGTTCTTTACAGTTCATGTCAAATGACCCAAGAAAGGAGTGACACACCAAAAAACAACAACAAGAAAAAGGGCAATCAGAGATTGCAAACTTGCCAGGATGTATTTTCAGTGGTTTTTAAAGCTTTTGTGTTAAAACAAATATGGCGGCCAAACCACATGACCGATGACATCATCATCCCGACAGGAAATGTGCTTTTGATACCCAGAAATGACGCCCAGAAATGTGAAATGTGCTTAAAAGTTTTTCGAAACTAATTTATTCCTAGATTATGCTCAAGAAATTACATCTTGATTGGATGAAGTTTTGTACTTGTCGAAATATGACATCATAATAGAGGCACCTATGACATCATCATTAACATTTTATTCCACATGGAGAGTTCTTTACAATGAGACATCTCAATTTTTTTCTATTCAGTGCTATCGGAGATATAGCGGTGCAAAGTTTTTTGGTTTTTCCAAGATGGCGACTGAACCACGTGCCCCATGAGGTCATAATTATGATAAAAAAAAATTCTACAGGTGGAGTTGCACCTATGGTGAAAATTTCCTGTCAATCGGACCAACGGTTGCAGAGAAAATCATATTTATTCTATGCGGACAAACAGACAGACAAACAGACAAACAAACGGACTCAAACGCAATACCCTCTCCTCTGGCGAGGGTAATAAAAGAAAAAGAAGACCAAAATGTGACAACGAGATGACCGAAACAAATAACACACATTTAAATAAAATATACACACACAAACGGTGTGATTCCCAAACACTATTTCTACTACTTTCACATTTTCTTGAGGAAAGCACGAAAAAATTGATATTTATTGAATATTGATGAAATTTCATAAACATCGAGCCATATCGAGCATTACTTAAAGTTTTTTTTTTTTTTTTCCCCCTCATTTCATAGCAGTTAATGATGACCAGTGCCCAGTATGACCCCAGAACAAAGCACTGATCTCCATGGTGTGGTGGTGCAAAGGACCCGAAGCTCAACACAAGTCTTAAAGTTCCGCAGGAAAAATCAAGGCGACTATTCTTTGAGACAAGTGCAGTGTGATGCTTGTAGTTTTTTGCCGAATAGTACAACTCATCCCAGCCATGGACAATCGATCCGTAGTGGCTGCAGGGTTGTTAGTGCCACCATGTGCGTTGCACTTTGTAGAGCAAGTCAGGGAAAGTACTTGGAACATCGATAGCACACCGGCCATATGCCCTACGTCGAAACACATGATGGCGTTTATAATGGCCATCGATTAATTAATGCTATCCGACTTCCAACTGTTTAGCCCTGTGAAGTACTATCTATGTGCCGTGCACAATATTTTGAAAAATTAAACATTTTGAAAATGAGCACTTTACAGGATATTTTGTGCAAATAGTGATGTGACACTGACTATTTCTGACGAGGGATTGCTTGCTCTAATTTCACAATGGCGCAAGTGCATAAAAGGAGATGATGGCCATGACGACATGTAGACGAATACAACAACAGGCATTTTAAGGCCATTTTCCCTGCAAGAGCGGGGGTTAGCCTTGCGGTCCCCATGACAATCTTCTCCATTTTGCCCTATAGACGCCTATAGATTTTGCCCTATATTCCATGTAGACGAATGCTGGTCATTAATCAATAAACGATGGCTCAAAAGTTTTATGCTAGTAGATAAAGGGTTAATAGGAGAGTTGAAAAACATTACTTTTAGGGTATGATGCATGTATCAAATTGAACATTCCAACGAATGGCCAGCTTCCACTTCCTCTCCCAAATGGGATGATGGCATTCAAAGACAGACAGCACATGGCGAAAGATGGATGCCATCCATTAAGCAAACAAACAAACAAAAAAAACAAACACGGAGCCGATACTCTATAGGTCTCCCGCCTTTTGGGTGGAATGAGGAATAGATCTGTGCAATATGAAAGCTATGTTCAACAGTTTTTGAAATATCGCATACACAAGCCACGTTACTGAGATGGTTGCCATGGCAACATAATTCAGCCAATCACAGCTGTGATCTAATCAGGTTGAGATAATGTAATGAGGAATAGATATCTGCAATATGAAAGCTGAATGTTCAACGGTTTTAGAAATATCGCATACGCAAGATTACATGGACAATCGGTGGCCAGTCGGTCGGACGGAGCTCATTTTAATGTCCCGTCTCCGACTGTCGGAGGGACGGGGGACAAAAACAAACTTATTTTGTTGCAAAAGTAGAAATAAGCTCAACTGGTGCAATTGTGAAATGTCAGATGTCCCTACTACTGCCATCCACTCAATCTTGTTTGACTTTGCCACTTAAGGAAACAAAATGGTGCAGTGAGGAGTGGTAAACACAAATTGTAATTACATTTGTTTGGTCATTTTGCCATCTTGTCCATAAAGAACCAAATTCTTCTGTTTGAAAAATAATTATGACGCTACTCAAGTGCATACAGCATTCACAATCAAGCACATTTCACCTCCACTGCTTGCTCTCTGGGCCTCCTGATCGTGATTCAGCCATGACAGCATTCACGTCAATCTTCTTTGTCATTTCTTCCACAGCATTTTCAGGCATAAGGTCTGCAAAAATTACACAACACAAAATGCAAACAACAACAACAACAAAAATCTGCTGTAATCTTTAAAAAAAAAAGTTAATCAAAGTGTATCTTGTTAAATATTGACATCAAAATTACACCACACCAGCCCCTCGCCCCCTCCCTTATTAATTTTTTTCAAGTCATGTGTCTTTAATGGTACATACAGAGGGCAGCATGCAAAACATATTCCTTAACTACAAATGATACATTGAAAATGAAGGCTGGCTTTGACAAAGTTCCAGTGCAGGTCCAGAAGGCTCGAAGGCAGGTCCAGTGCTGCCAAAGCAAAGCAGTCTCTGGCAAGGATAATACTAGGTGGATTGCATTTACCTTCCGAGTGAGAGCCACGTTAGGAATTTGTAATTTGTTGAGGATACAGTCGATGACTCGCCTAATCTTTGAGGACATCGTGCTTTAACGGCAACAAGCTAATGCTAACGGCTAGACATCCATATTAACATCAAAACAAGGAAAGGCACACTGTGTTGCAAGGCCCCGAAGGCGATGCACCAATCCTGATGGTTTGTAGTTGGATTTGCAATTGGACAGAGCTTAGAAAGCTCTGAGGTAGGTATGCTACCACTGCACATCCGGCAGACAGCGACACACACAATGTAATAAACAAGGGCATGAGCCAATAATAAAAAATATATACAAAAAGAAAGCACAAGCAGCCATAATATTAATGCTTCTCCCTCCCTTCCACCACAATACACACGGGCATGCGTGACAAAACAATGTGCAGCAAGGAGCTTTAACGAAGGGACTTCAAACAAGGCCTGATGAAAGAGCAGTTCACGTGCAGTGGGACGCTGGGAGGCGATTGGCTTCAAGCACTTCTGGATAAATTCCTGAGGATGAAGAGATGAGACAACTATAAATGGAAACTTGAGGGAAACTCAAAATTTATAACGATTACAAATTATATTTTTTCAAAATAAAAATCTCCTGAAACTGTAATATACTGTACAATCAAACAAACATTCACTCAAGCACACACGCAAACACCTAAACACCTTACCAATTACACCTTCAAACCGCACAAAATATCTACCATTTTCTCTTTCTTAAATCCTCCTTTCACACACAACATAGCCCACCCTCGTTAGTAGATCTTCCAGATTGTTAATGGCACCGGTGATTGCGTCTTGAGAAACACATGCCGTATCACCATTTCCCTGGATCTCCAATACCGCCATCTGCCACATGCCACAACACCTGTTACCTAAACATCCCCGTGATACAGGCCTCCATATATGAGTATATCATGTCAGAAAGTAAAAACTGAGAATGTTATCGAAAAAGTCTAGGATAGTCACTGTCCTGTCAAGCCTGACATTTTATGCAAAAACAAAACCACAATAAAGATTTGAGAGAAATGAAATTGAGAATACAACAAATTTAAAAACAATTATTATTTTTCCAAACAGAGTAGAAAGAGCAGCTGCTTACCTCAAGGGCACACATTCCAAATGAGTAGATATCCACGGCTGTCGTCACATCTGTCAGGGCTGGAACACAAATGCATCCTTGCATTAAACATGGTTTATAATTAAAGACCAACACATGCGGCACACAAAAACTCCTTTCATAGGAACGACATAGTGCAAAAAAAGATGTTGCAGCTTGTCGGTTGGGCATCGCAAGCCCACAATGACTGCCACACTTTCATTAGATAGAAGAAGAAGAAAAGGAACAATATCTATGGAAAGTGGCCCATCATGGGAATGAGGAACATTTTATACAAACAAGGTTTCCTTTTTTAATCTAGATAAAATAACTGAAGCAGAAGAAGACTTGGAAGGACCAATCTGCATCATTTAAAAAGATTTTTTTTTTTGTCAACATGCATCAGTATCAAAATGGAAACTTTTCCAAAGCAAACCTTGACCTTGCTAAATTAAATAAGCAGTGCTGCAATGAGCATGAAGTTCCAATGTGAGTTCACTTAAGTCGCATAGTGAGTTCTTAAGGTATCGTCATGTCAAGACTACGCACAATGTCATTCCGCATAACAATAGGCGAGGAAATGTACTACCTTAAAGTGATGGATTAGCTTACTTGCATACTCTGGAGCAAAAAAGTGCAAATTTTTCTGTTCCTCTCGATACGTCTTCACATGGTTATGAATGGCATCAGGAGCCACTGTCACACAAGGACAAAATGTCTCATTTAAGAGGGAAGGCACTTTGGTATAAAGACAGGTAGTGTCACACGAAAAGAAGTAAGTCATCTGCATGTAAAGATGGCATGCAAGAACAAGGAAATAAGCCACATATTTTAAAGACAACATGGTATCAAAGAGATGTTTTGCATTAGGCAATTGCATCTCATGAAAAAACTAGAGCAATGCGACTGTGTCGCCAATATGCCTCTGCATATACCCACAACGGGTAGATGGCCCTTGTTCACTGTCCTAAAAATAAACAAGATGGAATTTAAATCCCCTCAGCCATTTTCAAGTATCCCATTTTCATCAGCCATGACAGGTTTCACATCGATCTGTGAAGCGGTTTAAAAGAAGGGATTTTTAAAAAAAATATCGGTTTTCAAGCTAATATGGCTGCCATAACCACATGACATATGACATGTAGCCTTTAAAATGTAAACTCTGCATATGTATGGGTAGGGGACACGTTTGTGAAGTGTTGTGTTGATCGGATAACATTCATTTTTCTATCTAAGATGCCTTCCAAACCACATGACCTATGATATCATCATTTTCAAACTATATGCAACAATGGTGTTAGATATTTGTAAAATTTCGCATTGATAGGGTAAGCGGTTTCAGATACAATTTTTTTACATTTTCCTTCAGTCCAATATGGCTGCCACACCAGGTGACCAATTATGTTTTCATGATCAACTTTTAATCGCCATGCCAAGTCAATGACACATGTAAAGTTTTGAGTCAATCAATTTGGTGGTTTGGGAGATGTTTTTCTTTAAAGTTTTCAGGTTAAATCCAATATTGCTGCAAAACCGTGTGACCTATGATGTCATAAATTTAATATTTCAATACAAATGGGTCATGGATCATGTGCATGCAATTTCAGATGTTTAGGATAAGGAATTCGATTAAAACATTTTTGGCTGGTATACCACTTCACCTATGATGTCATCAATCATCATCATACTTTTGTTCCCCATTAAGAGTACTTGACAATGTGCAAAGTTTCAAATTTTTCCATTCAGCGGTTTCTGAGAAATATTTTTTCATTATTTGCATTTAATCCAAGATTGCTGCCATACCATGTGACCTATGACCTCACAATTATCATAAAAACATTCTGCATGGGTGTCACTTCTACCCTGAAAGTTTCATCTCAATTGGCCATGTGGTTGCTGAGAAAAACGAGGTTTAGCCTATACGGACGGATGGAACGGACAACCCGAAAACATAATGCCTCCGGCCACCTTTGGGGGCGGAGGCATAACACATCCAAATCACAAAATGTGGAAGGTCAACAATCTAACTATGGAGTGGTGGGAACAGGTAGAAAGGAGCCGGGCCAACAAAAGAACAGCAAAAGTGTAAAAGACTGCAGGTGGAAATAGGAACCACATGACATGGTCAAATACTGTTAGTGGAATGTTTTAAGGATGAGCCAGAGGTGGCCAAAAAAGTTATTATAACAGCTGAGTGTTATTTTCTGTCTTTTCAGGGAAGTCTGCAGATTAGTCATGAACTGCCTCAACCCTCTTCCATGGTCAAGTATAAAGAAAGCCATTGACTATCAGTGCCTGTATGTCGGTCACTCACCAGAACCAATCTTGATGAGACCGTTGTGTTGCATAAAAATTGTATCGCAAGTCAGGTTCCCATGAATGATTGGGGGCTCGAAGGAGTGCAAATAACTGTGGAATAGACAGGACCAGTAAGAATTTACAGGAAGTGTGTGGACCAGATGTGATTGAATTTAAAAATTATTTTAACAAGAAACACCAGGGGACAATATTCAAATGCATAGCAATTATACTAATAAAAAAAACCCCCAAAAAAACCCACCTTTAGAGGCCATTTTTCCCTGCAAAGCGGGGATTGGCCTTTTTCGGGGACCGTGGTTGTTTTTTGGTCCCCTTTTTGAAGCAATGTTTTACGGCCGGATGCCCTTCCTGCCGCCAACCCTTTTTGTCGCCTTTTTACGACAAGCAGGGAATTACCAGTGAACTGGTACTCAATTAGCCGACCTCGGAAGGATGGCAGGCTGAGTCAACCCCCCTGGTGTTAATTCAGCGATCGACCGGGATTCGAACCCAGGATCCTTGGATCCTAAGCCGGCACCCTAGCCGCTTGCCCAACACCAGGCTATACTAATACAACGTGTAAATTCAAAACTTCATATCAGAAGTCATGACTATTTTAAAAATTGCTTTATTTGGAGGAAAAAAAAAAGAGAGAGGGAACAACTATAGGAAACACTGAATATTAAATGTAATGGAAGGCTAGAATTAAAAAAGAAATCAAGAAAAATAAGCAAAAATAAAATAATTTTAACTAAGAAAATTAGAAACTTTTTCAGAAACATAAAAGGTAAGATTCAAATATGAAGACAGGAAATTGATGACACATAAAACGTACCTAAGGGCTGAAATAATCTGGGTACACCATCGCTTCCATGCCTGAGAAAGGAGGTCAGGTGGAAGAGTGGTGGTGGCATCAGAAAGTTGAAGTGGCAGGCAGTCAACGGACAACCAAAAATTTATCCATTCAGACAAAGATGCATCAGAAGAAAAAGTAGAGGGAGTACGGAAATAAATGTGGGGCAATGGTGATGATGATGATGATGATGATATGCAAGCCCAAGGATAGCGAGGGAGGAGGTGGAAGGGCAAAGGCAAAAAAATGTGGGAGTAACTGATTTCGTGTTTCCAGTACAAAGCCAGTCTGTCCATTTGTCACATTAAAAATCGGCACATTTACATGTTTACGACGAAGGCAAAACAAACTTACCTTCTCATTCATCGTTTTGTGATTCTTCTTTGTTTTTTTAAGGAATTGTTTGAGGCTCCCTGAGGACATGTACTCGGTTATGAATATTACCTGCACAGAAAACAAGACTTTTAGAATCCAAAACATGAAGATTATAATAAAATAACATAGATGAATTTGAACATTGTAATATTGTTACAGATCTGGTCAAGGAGGTAAATGGGGCAGAGATTAGAATAGCTATTTCATATTGCATGTTAGAATAAGCATGATTATTTTTTTTTTTTTTGAAACAGAGTCGAGGCTCGTGAAAGAGCTAACATTTATCAAACAAACAAGCAAACAAAGTATATAAAAAGGGGAGCGGTCGACAAGATGGGGAGAGAAGGGGAGGAAGCACACCAGCACAACATTTGAGAGCAGGGACATCGGGAGATGTGTGGGATAGTCAGGTTCACTATGTTAACAAATATAATTTCGTTCAAAATTTTGGTAGATTAGCAAAACTATACATTTTTGGAATATTCAGAGCATGAGGAATCCAAAAATTAATGTTTACATTTGCGTAGACACCTTTGCGAAAATGACACTCAGGACAGTGATGAAGATAGTCAGGTTCACTATGTTAACAAATATAATTTCTTTCAAAAGTTTGGGATTAGCAAATCTGTACATTTTTGGAATCTTCAGAGCATGGAGAATCTGAAAATCAATGTTGGCATTTGCACAGACACCTGCATGGCCGCCATTTTGGATTTTGAAAATGGCCACCATAAAATACATATTTTGCGCGACCTCGGCTTCTAGTCAACCTAGAGACTTAATTAAATATGCTAATCCTATGTTTTCTGGGTCAAGGAATCCAATGAAGGCCTCAAAATAGTGCTCAGGATTATAGAAAAGCAACAAACAAAGGTAATTGAAAACCATTGTCTTTATATTTGTGATATAACTGTATTACATAATACATGATATTGCAAGTCCTTTGAAGTTATAGGTTGTTATAGGAAGTTATAGGTAGTATCAGATTGAACTATAAGTCCTATACACAGGATCTACGAGGTCTATACCATTCAGGAATATGCTTTTACAGGTCTTCATCACTGTCCTGAGTGTCATTTTCGCAAAGGTGTCTACGCAAATGTAAACATCAATTTTTGGATTCCTCATGCTCTGAATATTCCAAAAATGTATAGCTTTGCTAATCTACCAAAATTTTGAACGAAAAAACATAGTGAACCTGACTAGGAGGGAGAGGGCCTGGGGGGAGGCAGGATAGGTATAAAACGCAAGGACTTCCAGGAAAGAAGACAAAAGTCACCTCAAAAAAGTGGATTTGGGGTGAAATTAGCGGGGGTAGAAAAGATCAAGGTTTTGGATTGGGGAAGATAAGAGATGGTGGTGAACAGCCGTTTTAAAGACCTGGAGGGAGGAGTGGGATTGAAGAGAGTGAGGGAGTTTGTTCCAGAGGCGGGAGAAAAGAGGAATGAAGGAGTGAAGGTGAGCAGAGTCTTGATTTTGGCAGTTTAACCATAAGAGGGTTGCAGGCAGATCTTGTGCGACCTGCAGGAATATTTGGGGGACAGAGCCCAGAGAGAGCTGGGGGAGCAAGGCCGGAGAGGAGTCGGTAGAAGACGGAAAGACCACCAACCTGCCTGCGGTGATTAAGTGAAAGGCCCTCGGAGATAGCGTCATCGCGGGAGATTCCAATGATTCTGAACGCTTTGGTTTCAACAGCGTGAAGACGAGCTAGGTGTGAGGCAGGAGCACCAGCTCAGAGGGGAGAGCAGTATTCCATTGAGCTGCGGATGAAAGCCTTGTATGTGGTGAGGAGCTCAGGTGTGCCAAGGAAGGATTTCACACGACGGAGGATGCCCAGTCGGCGACTGGCTTTGGAGGCCAGCTTGGAAATGTGGTTTTCCCAGGAAAGATCATGGCAGATAGTGAGACCCAAAAGCTTGAGTGACAGAACTTCTTGGAGAGGATTATTCAGAAAGTGGATGGGAGGGTTGTCCAGTCGGTCTTTTCGGAGAGACATCGTAAGAGTGTGAGATTTGTCAGGATTGAAAGACATGTTCCACTTGTTTGCCCGGTCTGTGATTTTGTCCAGGTCTGCAGAGAGTGAGGAGGCTGCAGACTGCCGATCTGAGGGATGAGGAATGGAGCGGCAGAGAGTGGAGTCATCAGCAAAGAGATAGAGAGGATTTTCAAGAGAGTCAGAGAGATCATTGATGAAGACCAGAAAAAGCACAGGGCCCAGAACACTGCTTTGGGGAACTCCAGCCTGAACAGGAAGAGGAGATGAGAGAAATTTTAGCAGGGTACCACAAAGAAAGATTGGCAGGGTACCACAGAAAACTTGTCATGCATTTTGTGATAAAAGCACAAAATTTAGCACATAGAAGGACCAATATACAGGGTGTCCACAAAGTCGCACGTTATAGGAAATTATTTAATTTATCTCATGTTTTTTTTTTTCTAATGTATTTTTTTTTTCAGATGTTATAACTTTACTCTTCTACAATATTTTTTTTTTTTTTTTTTTGTATACAGAATCGAGGCTCATGGAAGAGCAAAAAATTTATCACACAAACAAATCAAACAGACAAACAAAATATATAAAAAGAGGGAGCGGTAGAAAAGATGGGGAGAGAAGGGGAAGCACACAAACACAACATTTGAGAGCAGGGACATCGGGAGATGTGTGGGAGGGAGAGGGCTTGGGGGGAGGAGGCGTGGGAAGGGGGGGGGGGGGGGTGGGGGTGGGAGAAGTATAAAACACAAGGACACCAAGGACTTCCAAGAAAGAAGTTGGTATTTCAAAAAAGTGGATTTGGGGTGAAATTAGCGGGGGTAGAAAAGATCAAGGTTTTGGATGGGGGAAGATGGGAAGATAAGAGATAATAATAATAATAATAAAGGAGTCTTATATAGCCCCATCAAGCAGAGTAAACTACCCTCATGGCGCTTTACATTATCATGCGAACGCACACACACACACACACACACAGACACACCTTCACTCTTGCCCTATTCCTCTCCCTCCCCATTCAAAACCCACAGATGTGTACTCCCCCTCCTCCTCTCCTCCCTCCCCCGCACATGTACACAGACATACTCTCGACCTCTGTCCCACCTCAAACCAAAGGGAAAACAGGACTTAGACTTTGAAAGACTTGTGAAAGAGATAGGTTTTGAGGGAGGTTTTGAAGGCAGGAAGAGAGTCAACATGTCGAAGGCAAGTCATTCCAGAGCAGAGGTGCAGCAAACGAAAAGCATTTCTCACCAAACGACTTGGTGCTGGTGCACGGCGGCTCTAATTAATAGTTTCGGAGAGGAGTCGGTAGAAGAACTTTATTAACTTTATTCAAAATTAATAGTTTTGAGATTGGTGGGACACATTTCGAGCAACTGATGCAGCCAACCGTACAAATAAATGTTTTGCCTATGATGCATGACTTTGTGGACACCATGTATCATGTATATGGATCAGATCTGGATATTGGGGCATTGCAGATTTGGCACCTGAGGATATCTTACAAAATGATAACTATGATAGGGAACTTACCATATTTGAACTGTCCAAAAAAAAAATTCCAGAGACAATCCAGAGAGGAACACAACAAAAAGAAAAGAAAAAAAGAGGACACTGGCACTCTTGAAAAGAGTTTTCTTTACGTATTGAGCAATCTATCGGCAGTCTCATTAGTCATTAGGTATGGTCCGGACCTGGACTAATTTTGACTGCAAAGTTCTTCCAGTCAAAATACTGAATTATTAGTGGAAATATTGTGCTTGTCCAAGTCCACATGACATTTTAAATCAATAGCACCTTTATTTGCCACAGAGACGTACATCACAGCTCTACATACCGAGCACAAGGCTTTCCATCCTTCTCGACCACTTCAAAAACACGGGAATTTTTTCTTTAGTTTAGTTCTGCAATGAATTTACACTTTCGTTTTGGCATTGTAAAGAACTCGAGAAGAAAATCCAACAAGTATGCACGGTACGGACTCAGAAAAGACATTGAATCATGGACCGAGCACGCCACTGGATTCTCTTTCTTTCTTTCTTTCTTTTTTTCTTTCTCTTTTTCTCTTTTTTTTTTTTTTTTTCTCTCTCTCTCTCTCTCTCTCTCTCTCTCTCTCTCTCTCTCTCTCTCTCTCTCTCTCTCTCTCTCTCTCTCTTCTCTCTTTCTCTCTTTCTCTCTTCTCTCTCTCTCTCTCTCTCTCTCTCTCTCTCTCTCTCTCTCTCTCTCTCTCTCTCAGGTTGGACAGGAAGTCGACGCATGTTTCAATTTTTGAACACATTCACTACGCCATGATGTAGTAGTACAGACTTGCAACAAACGGTGCTGGTCCAAACATTACATAACTGCATTTTATCACAAGAAAATTTACAAAAACGGTTTGACCATTTAAATAAGGTAAACAAAGCATCCCAAATCTTAAAAGGTATCCCTTTGTGGATGCAAAAGCAAAAGCCAAAAAAAAAAGCAAAATCCTAGACATTTTTAGGTATTTTAAAACCTAGCCGGAGGAAGATTTAAGGACCGAAAAGGAGGACATGTCTGGGAAAAACGAAGTATGGTAACCCTAAACTATGAGGAACTGCTTAATTCAGAAGTAGATGGTTTCATTCAGGTAATTACATAATGAGGTCCGAGATTATTATTAATCATTGCTAATTAATCAGCCATTGCACTATATACTGTTATAAAATGGATATTTTTGTGACACAGTGGTGCAGAAATGTCATTTTCTATGATGTAATCACCTTGTTTTATAATTAACACACAAGAACACTAAACCAGTCAGCTGACTTGGCCTGATTACCATGAAGAGCATACTCAGATGAGATGTTTGAAAATTATCAAAACTAAGAAAAATGAAACTATTTTGTACTTGCATTTCCATTAACCCATGTCTAAGTTTAGGTCTAAATCATGAGTGAAACTCAATCTAAGTGGAGCTATCCATCATGTTCATCTACTCCACCAGAAACAAGACCGAAAGTCTAACATTGGCGTTGTCAGTCTTGTTTGTTACTTTAGTTGAAGAGGATAGTATGACCTGGGTGGGGATAGCAGTTAGCAAATAATGTAAGTACTGTATTTAATTATTTTTGAAGTACTGCAAGTCTTGAAGCTGCTGTCACCATGGGAAGTGAAGAGATTGCATTGAGACACTGGTTACCTGCGCAACCAAAGGTGGATGAAGGTCATGTTTTCACCCCTGCCTGTTTGTTTGTTTGTTTGTGAACAAAATATCTCAAAAAGTTGTGGATGGATTCGGACAAAATTTAGCAGAGATTTAGTGTATGTAACAAGGACGAAATGATTAGATTTTGGTGAAGGTCTGGTTTCGGATCCGGCTCCGAGAATTGTTTTTAAGTGATTCTTCACCATTGGGAGATAAAGCCAAAAACGATACATAGCAGGATATCTCAAAAAGTTGTGGATGGATTTGAACGAAACTTAGTGGACCGGTTGGGTGTCTGACCCAGGACAAATAGATTCGATTTTGGTGAAGATCTGAATATGGATTCGGATATGAGAATTATTTAATTTTTTAAGTGATTCTTCACCATTGAGTGATATGGCCAACCAGGTGGAGGTATGCTCTCTACTGAGTGCCGTTCTTGCTTATTCTGTTTCGAGCCAACAATGAACCAACCATACACCGCTTAAATCTAGAAACTTGGCAATAACAACAAAGGGATTGCAGTCTTATGATTATATTTACTATATTATTGGTATTAACGCTATTATTATTATTACAAAAACAATACTACTGTATTACGAAACCTGGGCTAATTTGTCCGAAGAGCGTGGAAGGTGAAGCCATGAAGCGGAAGGCCTATAAGTACCATGTCATTGGAAGACCAGTAACGTCTATGCTTTCCATATTTGACGGTCATTTTAACAATCGCTTCATTTGTGTTTCACACTGAATGGAAAACGTTAAGGTAGAGCATGGTGATTGTGATATACGACAGGTTCGACGATATGTTTGGCCTGAACGGCGCAGGAATCAAAATGGCGGTGTGTGGAGTCAGCCGTCGTATGCCGTGATGAAATCACAGACGTAATCACATCACATCACCCCTGTCATGTGTCCAAAACCTCAGCTCTGATTGGTGTATGTTTGATGGGACACACATACATATACACATACAGACAGACAAACACTGTTCAAGACGGCTTTGCCCTATGGGCTACGCGGCAAAAATATTACTGTGGCATGGTTGGCACAGAACAAAAGTACAAAATCCTTAAAATCATTCGATAGATAGGTCAAACAATTTCACGATGGCATTGAATATAGAGTGCGGCCCTCATAAAATATCGTAATTCATTCTGTTAAGAACATCAGACCTCACCATTGCCACAGTCATAGTTTTAATTGTTTCTCACTGGAGGCCTGGGTGTTAATTCTGTACGCACGCACGCACGCACACCAGAAGATGGGGGAGGAAGTGAGTGCAAATTGAGAGAGAGAACAATAGAGTAAAATAGTTGGGGAGAAGGAAAGACAAAATGCTGAGTAGGTTTTGGGGAGATAAACACAAGGATAAAGGAGGACATCAAAATAAAATGCATGATGGCAAGGTGGGGTGGGGGTAAAAAATAAAATTGCCATTGTGTTTGCATGCACAAGTTCAGCTATGACTAGTTCCTTATAATCAAAGGTAAGACGTGTGTATATGTATGTATGTATGTATGTGTATATATATATATATATACACTAGCCGAAAGCACCCGGCGTTGCCCGGGTTCTTTTTGAATGAATTTACTACTATAATTCAGCTTTTACTCGCGGCCGTAGAAGATAGAGTACGACAATTCAGCTCAGCTTTTAATTGTGAAATGGGCCCAGCCCGGCCGAAGCGGCCTCGCCTATAACCTTCCCGGGGCCCGTCCCGACATTTTTAGTTCTTTTTGAATGAATTTACTACGACAATTCAGCTTTTACTCGTGGCCGTAGAAGATTGACTACTATAATTCAGCTTAGCTTATAATTGCGAAATGGGCCTTGACTGGCATCGCCACCTTGCCTAAAACCTTCCCGGGGGCTGTCCCGACATTTTTTGTATTGGAGGTTTCCTCCTATATATACACACACACATATACAAGACAGTGTATATCCTCCCTCGGGTATGCAGATTAGAGTACATCTAAGAACAAGAACAGGTAGTGGACAAAAAATGGAATCGCCAAGTATACCGGTGTCACCCGTGTTAATTAAGCAAATAACATCCAAGCATGCTTAGGGTCATATGTAGAAATGCTGCACAGGCCTGGTTGCCTATAATTATGGCTAGCATGTCTGCAAGAGGAGCCCTCAGTGACTTTGAAATAGAGGTGATTGTTGGGGCACGTTTGGCAGGAGCTTCAGTGAAGAAGACAGCTGAACTTGTTGATATTTCACGAGCAATGGTGTCTCAGGTGATGTCGGCATGTACCTCCGAGGGAAAGACATCAAGAAAGGGAAAGAGTGGGCAGAAGCACATACTCCAGGATAAGGATATCCAAGCATTAATTTGAAGTGTAAAGAAAAGCAGGCGAGTAACTACAGATAAAGTGACTGTAAATTTCAACCTGGGATGCGAGCAGCCAACCTCATAAAAAACGGTCTGCCAATTACTCCACGGAGTGGGATACCATAGTCGGGTTGCAGTGCACAAACCGCTCATCACACCCGGAAATGCGCGTTTGCGAGTCCAGTGTTGCAAAGAGCATAGGCAATGGACTACCAAGCAGTGGGAAAATGTTATATAATCAGATGAATCATCCTTCAAAATGTTCAACAAACTGACGAGTGCACGTGTGGCAACATCCTAAATAACTCCACAAGAAGAGTGCTTGGTTCCAAGAATGAAGGGGTCTGGTGGTTCTGTATTGTTGTGGGGCACATTTTCCTGGCATGGTTTGGATGCAGTCATTACCTTAGCTTAGACGGCAAGGTCAATGCCAATAGCTACATAATGGCACTGAGTGATCATCTTCACCCCATGTTGCAGCATATCCTGCTGGGAGGGATGTCTTCCAGAATGACAATGCCCCCATCCACAGAGCATGTGTGGTCACCCAACGGTTTGATGAGCATGACAATGATGTTATCCATACGTCATGGCCTTCTCAGTCACCAGATCTGAACCCAATCGAGCATTTGTGGGACATTCTGGAACGCCGCCTGAGATAGCGTTCCACCTCCATCAAACAGGTGCGAGTTGATTGACTTTCTCGTGGAAGAATGATGCCGCATCCCTCCTGCAGAATTCCAGACGCTGGTGGACTCAATGCCACAGCGCATACAAGCTGCACTGGCTGTATGAGGTGGCCCAACGTCCTATTAAGTTACTTTCTGTTGGCGTTTCCATTTTTTGTCCACTACCTGTATATTAAAGTAGATCTGTGTGTAGAAACATCCTGAAAGAAAGAGCGATTACAATAGCCTCTCGCATCCCTTCAGGAACGGGCAAAGTGAACGAATCGATGTCGCAACAGTACACCAACGGATAACCGCCTTACCCGTGCTTTGTTTTCTTTGCCGTCAGCCCAATATTTGTGGAAGTTGACAATGTTCGGGTGCTCAAGCTGTATGAGGTTGTTGAAGACTGCCTTTATTTTCTCCTGGGTATGAATGGCAGAAAATAAAGGTGCAGCAATAAGCATAGACCACAAAGAAATGATGGAGAGACAGATGGGAAGGCAATTAGCATTATGTGAACAAACCAATCTTCAAATCATTTAAACACACTTTTCAAAAGCAAATATTGTTCCTTACCCTTTCATCAATGAATGTAATCCATGTCAATAAAGTTGCTGAAACAGGATATTTATCTCTGCTACTGCAAGTGGACAGAGGTTATGTTTTAACCCCTGTCTATCTGTCTGAACAGGATATCTCAAAAGGTAATGGATGGATTTGGACAGAACTTGGTGGACAGATTGGGCGTGGGTCAAGGACAAAATGATTAGATTTTGGTGAAGATGTGGATACGGATCCAGATTCGAGAATTTTAAAACCGATTCTTCACCGTTGAGAGATGGGGCCAAAAACGATATATATAGCACGATATCTCAAAAAGTTATGGACGCGTCATGACAAAACTTGGCTGATGAGTTGGGTCGGTGACAAGATCAAGGCGATTTGATTTTGGTAAAGGTCCAGATGCAGATCCGGCCTAACAGCAGGATACAAAACGTAAACTGTGGCAGCGGTATGCGCTCCACCGAATGCCGTTCTGGCCGATTTTGTGAGCATGTACAATTAATAATTCCGTATTCTACACACCACTAAATAAACACTCGATATCTCTTCTTCCACATCTTCAAATGACTAAGAATTACACTTTTTCATTTAACTATGACCAATTCTTACCTCTTGTGCCTTAAAGTTTCTTCTCTCCGAGAACTGAACTTCATTCCACACGACTTCAACCCCCTCCTCTGTGTCCATAGCTAAATAGGCATTGTCTATTCCAGGAACGTTACGTTGGTTCACCTGCAAGTACACAGAGAAGGGCAATAGCACGGGCCAGAAGAATCTTCACAGTGGCTCACGTTTCCAGAATACGTCGTTGGAGACAAAGCTGATTAAATATTGGCTGCTTTTTTTTGGCCCCCCCCATTAATTCCCTTCTCCCACCCCTAAGGTCACTTACCACAAAGTTGGAAGCACACTTTGCTGCTACCTTGGACATGCTGCTTCTTCTCTCCCAACAACAGACGGAGGCCCGCGATGTCAGATATCATCCTGCGAAGTCGTGACATCCTTCAAGTGTTTCCTTGGCCAGTCTGAACTTTTCACAACATACAAGGCCTTCGTTCGTAGCTTGATCGAGCATTGCTCTCCCCTTTGGCTGCCGCCCATGCTTCGTCCTTCTTGATGCCGTGGAAAGCAAGGCCCTCAAATCATTGGGATATCCAGTGACGAAGCCGAATGTCAAGGCCTGTTTCTCTCACACAGCAGACAGGTTGGTGGCCTCATTGTATTCTAGCACCTCTTTTTTGGTCTTGCACCCAATGCCCTCTCTTGGCTCTGTCCCTCCCAAATTTCTGCAAGATGAACACAATCTGCCAGTAACCCTCTTCTTGTTAAACTCCCAAAATCCAGGTTCATTGCTCACCTGCACTCATTTGTTCCTCTTCTCTCTCACCTGTGAAAACACCTATCCCGGTTTGTTCAGTCCCATTCTTCCCTCCGGAGCTTCAAGACAGATGTTCACCGCTACCCAAGACAAGATCATCCCCCATCCATACTCTGGATCTCCTATACCCCTAATGACCCCATTCCCAAGCGCTCCCTTTTTTTTCCAGGTTACTGTGATTTTCCCCCACTTATCCCCATGTCTCATTTCCCCCCCTATACCTCCTCTTGATCTCATCCTCACTCTGCTGTTGGTGTTTCTTTATCACTAATTTATCAGATGGCGATGGATGAATTTTACCTACTTTAGTGTGGCACTCAGATGTAGTTCCCTCTACTATTAACTCAACCCTGAGTGCGACAGTTTTACAGATGTTCACAAATGAGTAAATATGTCCCCTTGCGACGTTGCACCCTTCTCCTAACAGAAACACACCCACTGAGAAGGAAGTTGAGGAAGCGATAACAGCAATGAAGAGTGGAAAAGCGGGAGGGCCGACGGGAGTTGTGGGAGATATGTTGAAGGCAGCAGGAAGTTGGGGTGTGAAGAGAATGACAGAGATCTGTAATCTGGTGGTGAAAGAAGGCCGCATTCCAGTGGATTGGGAACTGAGTACCCTCGTCCCTCTATACAAGGGGAAAGGTGACCCTCTGGAGTGTGGCTCGTACCGAGCGATAAAGTTATTGGAGCATGGAATGAAGGTATTGGAAAGGGTGTTGGAGAGGAGGATAAGGAAGAAAGTGAAGATCGACGAAATGCAGTTTGGATTTATGCCAGGAAGAGGAACGACAGATGCGCTTTTCATTGTGAGGCAGTTGCAGGAGAAGTACATGGAGAAGAGGAAGAAGTTGTTTTTTGGGTTTGTTGATCTGGAGAAAGCATTCGATAGGGTTCCACGCAAAGTATTGACATGGGCATTGAGGAAGTTAGGAGTGGAGGAATGGTTGATCAGAGTAGTGATGGCA
Source organism: Myxine glutinosa (assembly GCF_964187855.1). Taxonomy (NCBI): domain Eukaryota; kingdom Metazoa; phylum Chordata; class Myxini; order Myxiniformes; family Myxinidae; genus Myxine; species Myxine glutinosa. The sequence goes on along the minus strand of NC_136271.1, from coordinate 136,883,894 downwards.
ATGTACAAAAGAGCGCGCACAGCTGTAAGGACGAAGGACGGGAACAGTGGTGAGTTTGAGGTGAAGGTGGGAGTGCATCAGGGGTCGGTACTAAGTCCACTACTATTTGTAGCTGTGATGGAGGTGCTGGCTCAGAACGTAAAGGAGGGTTTACCGTGGGAGTTGTTGTATGCAGATGATCTGGTGTTGATTGCGGAAAGTATGGATGGACTGAAGGAAAAGATGAACAAGTGGAAGGAATGTATGGAGACAAAAGGTCTGAAGGTGAATATCGGAAAGACGAAGGTGATGGCAAGTGGTAAAGCATGTGGTGAGGTGGAAAGAACTGGGAAGTGGCCGTGTGCTGTGTGCAGGAAGGGTGTTGGAGTGAACTCCATTCAATGTACAATGTGCGCTGAGTGGGTTCATCAAAAATGTAGTGGTCTGAGAGGGTCATTTACCAGTGTGGCAGCTACATTCAAATGTAAGGTGTGCACAGAGGGAGCTGCAGATGGAGGAAATGTTGAGTTGGATCTTGGAGACGGCGTGAAGCTGGAAGGTGTGAAAACATTTTGCTACCTCGGAGACATGCTGAATGGAGAAGGTGGATCAGACTCGGCAACGGTTGCTCGAGTGAGATGTGCATGGAAGAAGTTTTGGGAACTGAGTGGCGTGCTGATGAGGAGGAGAGTGTCGCTGAAGCTGAAGGGAAAGGTGTATGCTGCATGTGTGAGAAGTGTTATGATTTATGGGAGCGAGACATGGGTAATGAACATAGAGCAGCAACGAAGGCTGGAAAGGGTGGAAATGCGAATGGTTCGATGGATGTGCGGAGTATCGTTGAGAGAGAGGAAGACAAATGATGAATTGCGAAAGATGATGGTAATATTGCCTGTGATTGATGTTGTGAAGAGGAACAGGCTGAGATGGTTTGGTCATGTGTTGAGGAAGGATGAAAGTGACTGGTTGAGAAGAGTGATGGAAATTGATGTAGAAGGAAGTAGAGGACGGGGAAGACCGAGAAAGACTTGGCTAAAGATGGTGGAAGAAGAAATGCGGGCAAGGGGGTTAACAAGGAGAAATGCAGAAAATAGGGCAAAATGGAGAAGATTGTCATGGGGACCGCAAGGCTAACCCCCGCTCTAGCAGGGAAAATGGCCTTAAAATGCATGTTGTTGTTGTGTTGTTGTATCAGATGGCGAACGAGGCGACATTTTCCACGACACGTCCTCAGATCCAAGATCATTGTGCGTGGACATTTTATCTCACGATACACACGGAATATAAACATAAATATACAGAAAATCACGACAAAGCCAAACTGCACCGATTGATACACGGTCGCCATGTCAACAGCCATTTGCCCCAGTGCTTCAAGTTTAACCCCTGAACACTCTCCACGGCACGAATCTTCTTCCTCGCCCTCACTCACCTCCTCTCTTCGCTTCTGCCATCGTCCGCAAGGACTCTCCTCAAGAATGTCGCTCTCATCCTCGCTTTCTTCCTCCACCTCATCCACCCCCTTTTCTCGGTTTTCTTTCTCTGCTGCCGACGCCGATATCACTGAGGTAGTTATCGCTGTCGAAAAGGCGGTGAGCGAGTTATCTCGCTCTTTCTCCACACTCTCGGGTTCTGACATGCTCCGCCAAGGAGCACCACCCGTGTCTTTTACCGTCTGGTGCTTTGAAAGATATATAAACACCAACGATCTTCGTGTCCGCGCAAACCAGGCCGCGCTACGTCACTTCCGCAACTGCAAGCTGCAAGGAGCCCTGTCTGCACTTCCGCAACTGCAGCTCTATTTTCTTTTTGTTATTTCTTCAAACATGCGTCATGAGATCCATGCAATTAAATATTTTACACTGTGCTGTATTATAATTTAGAACAACTGAAAAAGCGTGCGCTCAACACAGAGGCGATAAGTAAGGCTTATTAATAACTTGTATTTCGCTTATACACCGCATAATAACCGGTGTACTCACCCAAGAAGGTGCAAAAGGAGATAGCTACTTGGAGGTTTATACAAAAATAAAACTGCAAATACTATCGATTAAATCCTGCTCACACAGACGGAGGTAATCAGCTTGCTATCGCTTGCCAAGCCAGCCGTTCCTTATCAACGGTTTCGCTGGAGTGCTTAAGCGACTTGGCCAGAGCTCGACAAGTTGAAAACTGTCATGTATGCAGTGTAAATATTCACCGTTGTATCCCTACACCGGGACCGGGTTGGATCCCTACGCCAGACCTCGGATGGCGCTGCTGTGAATCGGGCCTTGATCGGCAGAGTGAATAAACGCGTACGACAATTGATCGCAGTTTGTCGAGATACCTTACATGGCGACGAGGATAAACATCTAGACCATGACTTCTTTCGGCCATATCGATGAATTCGACCCTCATGAGGGGGATTTTGACACGTATTCTGAGCGGTTGTCTTTCTACTTCGAGGCGAACGGCATCGCGACCGAAGGCTGGATGAAGGCCGTCTTCTTGTCCGTTTGCGGAGGTGAGACGTTCACACTTGTTAAAAACCTGATTCGGCCTCGGACAATCCAGGAGCTCACGTATGCAGAGCTCAAGGCCGCTTTGAAGGAACATTGCAACCCATCTCCTTCAGTCATCCTGTGTCGGTTTAATTTTTACATGTGCAGACAGCAGCAAGGTCAGTCGATCGCAGACTTCATTGCACACCTCAAAAAACTGTCACATCTGTGTGAGTTTGGGGACACGATCGATGACATGCTTCGTGATTTGCTGGTGGTTGGCATGTCCGATAACCGCACTCGTAGACGCCTGCTTGCTGAGAGAAGACTGACGTTCCAAAATGCCAGAGACACCGCCATTTCCATGGAAAGTGCTGAACGCAACGCTACAAGCATCGGTGCCACTCGCTCGTCTGGTACCAGCCCTGCTGTGAATCGGTTGGATCATGTTCAGCCAAAACGTTGGAACAAGGCTCCTCGTCAGAAGCCAGTGCAGTCTCAAACCCACAACAACTGTTTTCGGTGCAACGGAAAGCACCCTCCGGAGACGTGTCGGTTCAAAGATGCCACCTGCCATTTCTGTTCGAAAACTGGCCATATTGCTCCAGCTTGCATCACTCGCAAATCGGGAAAAGGAAAAGCTGCTGACAAGATTCATCAGTTTATCGGTTCGGAGGAACCCGAGCTTGACCAGGTGAGCTCTGTTTCCGACAACTCAGAATCGTATGACCTGCTTCATATTGATTCTCACCATAGGTGGGACCCTCTTCTTGCCAATGTTGTCGTCAACAATCGACCATTGCAAATGGAGGTCGACACTGGTGCGGCCGTCTCGCTCATCAGCCATGCTGTTTTCACAAACCTGTGGAGTGATGCTGACCGACCCCATCTGAAACCTACTACCTATGGACTCTCCACCTATACAGGTGAGAAGATTGTTCCCTGCGGTACATGTGACGTCACGGTGGGCTACGATAACCGAGTTTCACCTACCCCTGATCGTCATTCCTGGAAAGGGCCCTTCCTTACTCGGCAGGAACTGGTTGAGCATAATTCGACTGAAGTGGGAAAGCATTCATCAACTCCGGGCAGCCAACGTTTCTCCTACCGCAGCATACACACTCAAAAATGTGCTGGATACGTACCCGGATGTCTTCAAGGATGAGCTTGGAACCTTGAAAGGACATACGGCTAAACTCAGGGTTGACCGGGATGCCAATCCTATATTTTGCAGGGCTCGCCCAGTCCCTTTCGCCCTGCGTGAGCGGATTGACAAGGAACTGGATCATCTTGAAAATCTGTGGATCATCGAGCAAATCCAGTATGCCGAATGGGCGGCGCCCATCGTTCCGGTCATAAAATCGGACCAGTCCATCCGCATATGTGGAGATTATAAAATGACCGTGAACAGGTGTTCTTCATTGGATAAATATCCAATCCCGAGGATCGAAGACCTCTATGCTCGTCTCACGGGAGGCAAGACTTTTACGAAACTCGATCTCAAATCCGCCTATCTACAGCTCCGCTTGGACGAGAATTCGAAACAGTATCTTACCATCAACACGCATCGTGGGTTGTACAGGTACCACCGACTTAGTTTTGGAGTGAAATCTGTACCTGGAATTTATCAGCATGTCATGGACAGTTTGTTTGCCGCCGAACGCAACGTCGTTTGTTACCAGGATGATATTCTGGTTGCTGGTCGTACGGACGCGGAACATCTACAGAACCTGGAGAGAGTTCTGAAGAAGATTTCGGACTCCGGCCTACGTTTGCGTCGAGACAAGTGCAAGTTTATGGTGCCATCAGTCACGTACCTGGGTCATACGATTGATGCGGAGGGTCTACACCCGACAGATGAGAAAGTCCGAGCTATCAAGGATGCTCCTGCTCCACGAGACGTGACCGAATTGAAGTCATACCTCGGTTTGCTTCAGTTCTATGGTCGTTACATCCCGAATGTGACCGACGTTTTGGGCCCCCTTTATCGGCTTTTGAGGAAAGGAGTCTCCTGGAGCTGGGGGTTTACTGAACAATCAGCATTCCAGACCTCTAAGGATCTGCTCAAATTGTCCAATGTTCTCGTTCATTTTGATCCAGAGAAGGATCTTGTGCTGACATGCGATGCCTGTCGGTATGGAGTGGGGAGTGTATTATCACACGTGATGCCTGACGGTACGGAAAGACCGGTTGCATTTTTATCCAGAACGTTGTCCCCGGCAGAGAAAAACTATTTTTTTTTTTTTTTTTTTTTTGTATACAAGATCGAGGCTCGTGAAAGAGCGAACATTAATCACACAGAAAGACAAACCGACACATAAAACATATAACATCGGGAGCGGTAGACAAGTTCGTGAGAGAGGGGGAAGGACACAAACACAACATTTGAGAGCAGGGACCGAGAGACATGGAGACATCGAGAGATCTGAGAGAGGGCGAGGGCTTTGGTGGGGGGGGGGGGGGGTGGGGGGGGGGGGGCATGGGAAGGGGGCGGTGGGAGAGGTATAAAACATATGGACACTGCCAGGACTTCCAGGAAAGAAGTTGGAATTTCAAACAAGGTGGATCTGGGGTGAATTAGCGGGGGTAGAAAAGATCAAGGTTTTGGATGGGGGAAGATAAGAGATGGTGGTGAACAGCTGTTTTAAAGACCTGGAGGGAGGAGTGGGATTGAAGGGAGTGAGGGAGTTTGTTCCAGAGGCGGGAGAAAAGAGGAATGAAAGAGTGAAGGTGAGCAGAGAGCCGAGATTTCGGCAGTTTAACCATCAGAGGGTTGCTGGCAGATCTTGTGCGACCTGTAGGAATGTTTGGGGGACAGAGCACAGAGAGAGCTGGGGGTGCAAGGCCGGAGAGGAGTCGGTAGAAGACAGAAAGACCACCTACCTGCCTGCGGTGAGAGAGTGAAAGGCCCTCAGAGATAGCTTCATCGCGGGAGATTCCAATAATTCTGAAAGCTTTGGTTTCAACAGCGTGAAGCCGAGCTAGGTGTGAGGCAGGAGCACCGGCCCATAGGGGAGAACAGTATTCCATTGAGCTGCGGATGAAAGCCTTGTATGTGGTGAGGAGCTCAGCTGTGCCGAGGAAGGACTTCGCACGACGGAGGATGCCCAGTCGGCGACTGGCTTTGGAGGCCAGCTTGGAAATGTGGTTTTCCCAAGAAAGATCATGGCAGATAGTGAGACCCAAAATCTTGAGCGACAGAACTTCTTGGAGAGGATTGTTGAGAAAGTAGATGGGAGGGTTGTCCAGTCGATCTTTTCGGAGAGACATAGTAAGAGTGTGAGATTTGTCAGGATTGAAAGACATGTTCCACTTGTTTGACCAGTCTGTGATTTTGTCCAGGTCTTCAGAGAGTGAGGAGGCAGCAGACTGCCGATCTGAGGGAAGAGGAATGGAGCGGCAGAGAGTGGAGTCATCAGCAAAGAGATAGAGAGGATTTTCGAGAGAGTCAGAGAGATCATTGATGAAGACCAGAAAAAGCACGGGGCCCAGAACACTGCCTTGGGGAACTCCAGCCTGAACAGGAAGAGGAGATGAGAGAAACCCATTCAGGGCCACACGTTGACGACGACGAGAGAGGAAGTCCGCCAGCCATGCGTGGAGATTTCCATGGATACCAAAGGAGGAGAGTTTGGTGAGCAGAGCGGGGTGCCAGACCGTGTCGAAGGCACGTGATATGTCGAGGGAGACAGCTCTAATTTCCTGTTTGGCATTGAGGACCTCCATCCATTGTTGAGACAGCAGAAGCAGCATGTCCAGAGTAGAGTGACCTGGTCTGAAACCAAATTGATGATCAGAGATCAAGCCATTGGAGAAGAGGAAAGATTTCATATCCGAAGCAATGATGGATTCCATGACTTTGCTGATAATTGGGAGAAGGCTGATTGGTCTGTAGTTGCTAGGATCTGTTTTTGCACCTTTTTTGTGCAAAGCGGTGATGTTGGCTGATTTCCAAGCAGATGGCAGTTGACCTTGAGCAAAAGAGAGGGTGAAGAGAACAGAGAGAGGGTGAGATAGAGCAGCAGAGCAGGATTTTAGGACCCGTGGGCTGATGCCGTCGGGTCCAGTTGCAGAATCAGAGTCGAGGGTTGACAGAAACTTTTCCACCTTGTCAGGAGGAAAGGACACGGAGTCCAGGAGCAGCAGGGTACGACTGGGTATGGTGGGTACAGAGAGGGATGGGTTTGGGACACAAGATTTAGAGGCAAACACAGAGTTGAGGCATTCAGCTTTTTCACGTGCGGAGTCAGCTGTGTAGCCGTTTGAGGTAAGGGAGGGGATGGAGGGGGAACAAACACCAGAAACGGATTTGACCAGACGCCACCAGGATTTGGAAGAGGGAGACAGATAAGAGAGTTCGGTCTTGAGAACGGAGAGATATTGTTTCCTGGCTCTCCTGAGGGTGGACACACACTTGTTTCGGGCTTTGTGAAAGGAAATGAGATTTCCTTCCGTTGGATTTGCTTTCCAGGAGACGAAGGCAAGTTGTTTCTGGGCAACAGCCTCACCACAAGATTCCGTGTACCATGGACGGGAGGAAGGGTATGACAACTGAAGACGAGATGGGATAAATCTGTGCATGAGAGAGAGCAATTTACTTTGGAAGAATTCCCAGGATGAGTTGATGTCAGAGGTGGTAGAGATGGGAGACCAGTCCAGATGATTGATGGCTGCTTGAAGACCGTGCCAGTTGGCCTGAGTGAAATGCCAGACTCGTCGACGCTGAGCAGGCTCCCTGAGGATGGTCAGAGAGATGTCCACTTTAACAAGGACATGATCAGATGATCCGATCGGAGCAGAAGAAGAGCAGCAGACATTTTCAGGGAAGTTAGTCATAACCAAGTCCAGAAGAGAAGATGTTCCGTTGACTGAGATCCGGGTCGGGAAATTGACAGATTGTGTCAGTCCCAGTGAGTCGCAGAAGTCCTTTGCTGAAGAGCCATGGCTGGTGAGAGAGGTACCCACACCCAGCCAACTGGCATGGTGACAATTGAAATCACCACATATGAGGAAGAGAGAGTTGGGATGAGTAGATAGAAGTTGGTCCATATCATCAGACAGCGAGATGTAGATGGAGTCATCACTGTTTGGTGGACGGTACAACACACATATGAACAAGAGGTGGGAGCGAAGGGGAAGCCGTAGCCAGAGGTATTCCTGGGGGTGAGGTGGAGAGAGTGCAGTGCAGGGCGAGTGAGGAAGAGAGTTTTTGATAAAGATAGCAACCCCGCCTCCAGGACGAGGCTCAGGTCTATCATACCGGAGGAGGGAGTAGCCCGGGAGAGATACTATGGAATCAGAGACATCATAAAGGAGGAAAGTTTCTGTTAAGCAGATCACGTCTGGTTTGACAGAAGCAACCTGTATGGAGAGATCAGTTAAGTTTGAACGAAGGCCCCGGATGTTTGAGGTCCATACCGTTAATGAAGAGGAAGGGGGAGCATCAGATACAGAACAGGGGGGAGGAGGGGTAGGGTAAGATGTGGAAGAGGTGGAAGAGGTGGAAGAGATAGGGAGAGCTGTTGAAGGTGTGTCAGAGATTTCAGAATAGCTCGGAGAAAGGGAAGGATGGGGCGGACAAAAGGTTTGATGGTGATTGGGTGAGCCACAATGAGGTGTTATTTGAGGAGGGGGAAGAGCGAGGCAGAAGGTTGGGGGAGATGGAGGTGAGAGTTTGAAGGGGGAAGAAGCGGGGAGGACGCTTTGAGGAGGGGGAGTGAGAGGGGGGAAAATGAGAAGCAATGAGGGTGGGGAGATTTGAAGGGGAGGGGTGAGGGGGGAGTTTGGGAGGGAAGGGACAAGGGGAGGGATTTGAAAGGGATGGGATATGGGGGAGATTTGGAGGGGAGGGGTGAGGCAGGAGTCTAGGAGGGGAGGGGCGAGGGGGCGTCTTGGCGGGGAGGGGTGAGGGGGTAGTTTAGGAGGGAGGGGGCAAGGGGGGAGATTTGAAAGGGATGGGTGATGGGGAAGATTTGGAGGGGAGGGGTGATGGGGAAGATTTGGAGGGGAGGGGTTATGGGGAAGATTTGGAGGGGAGGGGTGAGATTGGATTTTTGAAAGTGTACGATTTATGGGAAACGAACATTTATTGCAAAATGAGTTTCTTGTGACCTTCGAGTTAAAAATACGTTTAAGGACGCTGGATGGAGGATGGAGTGCAGGAGAGTTTAGGGAATGTAGAAAAAAGGCACTATAGGAGATGGATATTTTTTTTGGGATGAATTGATTTGGTGAGCAAGTCGAAAGCAGCCTTTTAAAGAAGAAGAAGAAAAAGGTGTTATAAAATATGACGGAATACATAACTTGAGGGGAAAGTGTAAACATTGAAGGTTAATGAGTGAAAACTATCTGGGGAAATGGGGGAGAAACACGTGGTCGAAGAACGAACGAACGAATAAGAATGAATAAACGAATGAGAACAGAGAAGGAAATGTTTTTTTTTTTTGTTTTTTTTTGAGTTGAGATTTACACAAGGAAGTAGGCTATGGGTGAAAAGCCTGGGAATACAGAGAACGAAAGTTATTGGATCACAAACGACGGACCGCTGAGAGAAAAACAAAGCCTCAAGGTTGTACAGTGCACACTGTACAAGGCCTCAAGACACGACACGGCAAACAGACGATCAATTTATGAAAGATAAACACCGAGAAACAACCAAAGTTGCACACAATAACTTCACACTCCGAAAGATAAATACAGTTTCGACAAAATACAATTGTGAACAGACTTAACTTCGAAAAACGTGGAGACCGTGTGGAGCTTCGAAAATCCCTGCCGCCGTCTCCAAGATCTCGCGAGATCTCCAAGGATTGGGAATCGTTTCCAATATTCGTCTCCAATATTCCCAACTTGACAAGGAAGGATTGGGAATCGTTTTCGGCGTCGGCAAATTTCGCCAGTACCTTCTTGGACATCATTTCACGATTCGCACTGATCACAAGCCGCTGATCAGTCTGTTTGGTCCAACTAAGGCGACATCTGACACACTACCGCCCAGGATCATCCGCTGGTCCCTGTTTCTCGCTGCTTATGACTACACCATATGTTATAAGCCCGGTTCGTCTATCACAAATGCAGATGCCATGAGTCGGTTACCCCTTCCAGAATCCGTTGATGATTCGCCTACACCAGCATCCATTATCGCACTGATGGATCATCTGGAAGATTGTGCTGTCGATTCCGGCCAGATCCGCACTCATACTCGACGAGACCCCGTTCTGTCCAGAACTGTCCAGGCTGTACAGCTTGGATGGCATTTGCTACCTGAGGGTGACCCAGATTTTGCGGCTTTTAAAGCACGTAAAAACGAACTCAGCGTGGAAAATGGTTGCCTACTCTGGGGATGTCGTGTCGTGATCCCGAAAAATCTGCGTTCCAGGGTCATGGATGAAATCCATGACTGTCACCCCGGGATTGTGAAGATGAAGTCACTCGCCAGAAACTATGTGTGGTGGCCGAATCTTGATGCTGATATCGAACATCATGTTCGACATTGTTACCCCTGCCAGAGCACCCGGAATACACCTGCGAAAGCGCCACTGCATCCCTGGGAATGGCCCAGCGAACCGTGGCATCGCCTACATCTCGATTATGCCGGGCCTATTAACGGCAGCATGATTCTAATAATTACGGACGCGCACACAAAATGGATTGATGCCTATGTGACGCGTGGTACTACGTCAGCCATTGTCATCGAAAGACTCAGACGCTGTTTCGCCACTCATGGTCTGCCCAGGATGATCGTGAGTGATAACGGTTCGTGTTTTTCCAGTACCGAGTTTGCCAAGTTCACACGTCGGAACGGCATCAAACATAAGTTTGTCAGCCCACATCACCAGGCTTCAAATGGCTTGGCCGAACGATCCGTAGGAATCATCAAATCCGGATTGCAGAAACTTCAGGAGGGAACCCTGGAAACAAAGCTGTCTCGTCTCTTGTTCAAATACCGTATCACGCCACAATCAACAACCGGTGCAGCTCCGTCTGAGTTATTGATGAAACGACACTTGAGATCGACACTTGACAATCTCAAACCAGACATATCATCAAATGTTTATCAGAGCCAGCTTAATCAAAACTTGGTGCACGATAAGACGTCCAACAGTCGATGTATCAACATTGGAGATCCAGTGTTTGCCCGAAATTTTGGTGCAGGTGCGACGTGGCTACCGGGGGACATCATCGAGAAGCCAGGTCCACTGTCCTGTGTGATTCGCCTGCAGGACGGCCGCGAAATTCGTCGACATCAGGACCACATAACCTACCGTCACTGTGAGTCGATGGAGCCTGTAGCATCGTCACAGTCAGGACAACAGTTCGACCCGCCACTGCCGGAGATCGTCGTGGCCGCTCCAGCCGGCTCGGATGCCCCGAAAACCTCTGCAAACGCTACACCCTTCGTGGAGACCAAAGGAATCGCCTCGGACTCTGTATCCACTGGTACACCGCGACCCAAAGGAATCACCTCGGACTCTGTATCCACTGGTACACCGCGACGCTCAATGCGTGAGAGAAAAGCACCCGACCGGTTGAATCTTTGAAGATGTTTTTTTTTCACGTTGACACATTTTCACATGTTTTGGAAATGTTGCTTTTGAAATGTCAATTCTGGAAATCTAGCACTTATTGCTCGTGGTAATTCGTTGATGATGATTTTTCATTATTTTCATTCACGTTGATTATTCATTATTTTCACGTATTTTCATTATTCTCATAACCGTTTGCACACATATTTTCACATGTTTTGGAAATGTTGCTTTTGAAATGTCAATTCTGGAAATCTAGCACGTATTGCTCGTGGTAATTTTGGACTTAAAAGGGCGGATGTCATGTATGCAGTGCAAATATTCACCGTTGTATCCCTACACCGGGACCGGGTTGGATCCCTACGCCAGACCTCGGATGGCGCTGCTGTGAATTGGGCCTTGATCGGCAGAGTGAATAAACGCGTACGACAATTGATCACAGTTTGTCGAGATACCTTACAAAAACAAGTGCAACAAGTGCAAAAAGCATTGCTCTCCCCTTCACCTCATTGCTCTCCCCCTTGCTCTCCCCACACACCACTAGTGCAACAAGTGCAAAAGTGGTTTCCTGCAACAACACAAGTGTGAAAAGTGGTTTTTCAACACTAACACAAGTGCGAAAAGTGGTTTTTCAACACTAACACAAGTGCAAAAAGTGTTTTTTCCACACTAATACAAGTGCGAAAAGTGGTTTTTCAACACTAACACAAGTGCGAAAAGTGGTTTTTCAACACTATCACAAGTGCGAAAAGTGGATTTTCAACACTAACACAAGTGCGAAAAGTGGTTTCCTGCACCAAGACAAGTGCGAAAAGTGGTTTTTCAACACTATCACAAGTGCAAAAAGTGTTTTTTCCACACTAATACAAGTGCAAAAGTGGTTTCCTGCATCACCACAAGTGCGAAAAGTGGATTTTCAACACTAACACAAGTGCGAAAAGTGTTTTTTCAACACTAACACAAGTGCGAAAAGTGGTTTCCTTCACTAACACATGTGCAAATAGTGGGTTTTCAACACTAACACAAGTGCGAAAAGTGGTTTCCTTCACCAACACCAGTGCGAAAAGTGGTTTTTCAACACTATCACAAGGGCAAAAAGTGTTTTTCCACACTAATACAAGTGCAAAAGTGGTTTCCTGCGCCAACACAAGTGTGAAAAGTGGTTTTTCAACACTAACACAAGTGCGAAAAGTGGTTTTTCAACACTATCACAGGTGCAAAAAGTGTTTTTTCCACACTAATACAAGTGCAAAAGTGGTTTCCTGCACCAACACAAGTGCGAAAAGTGGTTTTTCAACACTAACACAAGTGCGAAAAGTGGTTTTTCAACACTATCACAAGTGCAAAAAGTGTTTTTTCCACACTAATACAAGTGCAAAAGTGGTTTCCTGCACCAACACAAGTGCGAACAGTGGTTTTTCAACACTAACACAAGTGCGAAAAGTGGGTTTTCAACTATCACAAGTGCAAAAAGTGTTTTTTCCACACTAATACAAGTGCAAAAGTGGTTTCCTGCACCAACACAAGTGCGAAAAGTGGTTTTTCAACACTAACACAGGTGCGAAAAGTGGTTTTTCATCACTATCACAAGTGCAAACAGTGTTTTTTCCACACTAATACAAGTGCAAAAGTGGTTTCCTGCACCAACACAAGTGCGAAAAGTGGGTTTTAAACACTAACACAAGTGCGAAAAGTGGTTTTTCAACACTATCACAAGTGCAAAAAGTGTTTTTTCCACACTAATACAAGTGCAAAAGTGGTTTCCTGCACCAACACAAGTGCGAAAAGTGGTTTTTCAACACTAACACAAGTGCAAAAAGTGTTTTTTCAACACTAACACAAGTGCGAAAAGTGGATTTTCAACACTAACACAAGTGCGAAAAGTGGTTTTTCAACACTATCACAAGTGCAAAAAGTGGTTTTTCAACACTAACACAAGTGCGAAACGTGGTTTTTCCACACTAATACAAGTGCAAAAGTGGTTTCCTGCACGAACACAAGTGCGAAAAGTGGTTTTTCAACACTAACACAAGTGCGAAAAGTGGTTTTTCAACACTATCACAAGTGCAAAAAGTGTTTTTTCCACATTAATACAAGTGCAAAAGTGGTTTCCTGCACCAACACAAGTGCGAAAAGTGTGGTTTTCAACACGAACACAAGTGCGAAAGTGGTTTTTCAACATTATCACAAGTGCAAAAAGTGTTTTTTCCACACTAATACCAGTGCAAATGTGGTTTCCTTCACCAACACAAGTGCGAAAAGTGGTTGTTCAACACTAACACAAGTGCGAAAAGTGGTTTTTCAACACTATCACAAGTGCAAAAAGTGTTTTTTCCACACTAATACAAGTGCAAAAGTGGTTTCCTGCACCATCATAAGTGCGAAAAGTGTTTTTTCAACACGATCACAAGTGCAAAAAGTGTTTTTTCCACAATAATACAAGTGCAAAAGTGGTTTCCTGCACCAACACAAGTGCGAAAAGTGGTTTTTCAACACTAACACAAGTGCGAAAAGTGGTTTTTCAACACTAACACAAGTGCGAAAAGTGGTTTTTCAACACTATCACAAGTGCAAAAAGTGTTTTTTCCACACTAATACAAGTGCAAAAGTGGTTTCCTGCACCAACACAAGTGCGAAAAGTGGTTTTTCAACACTAACACAAGTGCGAAAAGTGGTTTTTCAACACTATCACAAGTGCAAAAAGTGTTTTTTCCACACTAATACAAGTGCAAAAGTGGTTTCCTGCACCAACACAAGTGCGAACAGTGGTTTTTCAACACTAACACAAGTGCGAAAGTGGTTTTTCAACACTATCACAAGTGCAAAAAGTGTTTTTTCCACACTAATACAAGTGCAAAAGTGGTTTCCTGCACCAACACAAGTGCGAAAAGTGGTTTTTCAACACTAACACAAGTACGAAAAGTGGTTTTTCAACACTATCACAAGTGCAAACAGTGTTTTTTCCACACTAATACAAGTGCAAAAGTGGTTTCCTGCACCAACACAAGTGCGAAAAGTGGGTTTTCAACACTAACACATGTGCGAAAAGTGGTTTTTCAACACTATCACAAGTGTAAAAAGTGTTTTTTCCACACTAACACAAGTGCAAAAGTGGTTTCCTGCACCAACACAAGTGCGAAAAGTGGTTTTTCAACACTAACACAAGTGCGAAAAGTGGTTTTTCAACACTATCACAAGTGCAAAAAGTGTTTTTTCCACACTAATACCAGTGCAAAAGTGGTTTCCTTCACCAACACAAGTACGAAAAGTGGTTGTTCAACACTAACACAAGTACGAAAAGTGGTTTTTCAACACTATCACAAGTGCAAAAAGTGTTTTTTCCACACTAATACAAGTGCAAAAGTGGTTTCCTGCACCACCACAAGTGCGAAAAGTGGATTTTCAACACTAACACAAGTGCGAAAAGTGTTTTTCCAACACTAACACAAGTGCGAAAAGTGGTTTCCTTCACTAACACATGTGCGAAAAGTGGGTTTTCAACACTAACACAAGTGCGAAAAGTGGTTTCCTTCACCAACACCAGTGCGAAAAGTGGTTTTTCAACACTATCACAAGGGCAAAAAGTGTTTTTTCCACACTCATACAAGTGCAAAAGTGGTTTCCTGCACCAACACAAGTGCGAAAAGTGGTTTTTCAACACTAACACAAGTGCGAAAAGTGGTTTTTCAACACTATCACAAGTGCAAAAAGTGTTTTTTCCACACTAATACAAGTGCAAAAGTGGTTTCCTGCACCAACACAAGTGCAAAAAGTGTTTTTTCAACACTAACACAAGTGCGAAAAGTGGATTTTCAACACTAACACAAGTGCGAAAAGTGGTTTTTCAACACTAACACAAGTGCGAAACGTGGTTTTTCAACACTATCGCAAGTGCAAAAAGTGGTTTTTCAACACTAATACAAGTGCAAAAGTGGTTTCCTGCACCAACACAAGTGCAAAAAGTGGATTTTCAACACTAACACAAGTGCGAAAAGTGTTTTTTCAACACTAACACAAGTGCGAAAAGTGGTTTTTCAACACTATCGCAAGTGCAAAAAGTGGTTTTTCAACACTAACACAAGTGCGAAACGTGGTTTTTCCACACTAATACAAGTGCAAAAGTGGTTTCCTGCACGAACACAAGTGCGAAAAGTGGTTTTTCAACACGAACATAAGTGCGAAAGTGGTTTTTCAACACTATCACAAGTGCAAAAAGTGTTTTTTCCACACTAATACCAGTGCAAAAGTGGTTTCCTTCACCAACACAAGTGCGAAAAGTGGTTGGTCAACACTAACAGAAGTGCGAAAAGTGGTTTTTCAACACTAACACAAGTGCAAAAAGTGTTTTTTCCACAATAATACAAGTGCAAAAGTGGTTTCCTGCACCAACACAAGTGCGAACAGTGGTTTTTCAACACTAACACAAGTGCGAAAAGTGGGTTTTCAACTATCACAAGTGCAAAAAGTGTTTTTTCCACACTAATACAAGTGCAAAAGTGGTTTCCTGCACCAACACAAGTGCGAAAAGTGGTTTTTCAACACTAACACAAGTGCGAAAAGTGGTTTTTCAACACTATCACAAGTGCAAACAGTGTTTTTTCCACACTAATACAAGTGCAAAAGTGGTTTCCTGCACCAACACAAGTGCGAAAAGTGGGTTTTCAACACTAACACATGTGCGAAAAGTGGTTTTTCAACACTATCACAAGTGCAAAAAGTGTTTTTTCCACACTAATACAAGTGCAAAAGTGGTTTCCTGCACCAACACAAGTGCGAAAAGTGGTTTTTCAACACTAACGCAAGTGCGAAAAGTGGTTTTTCAACACTATCACAAGTGCAAAAAGTGTTTTTTCCACACTAATACCAGTGCAAAAGTGGTTTCCTTCACCAACACAAGTGCGAAAAGTGGTTGTTCAACACTAACACAAGTACAAAAAGTGGTTTTTCAACACTATCACAAGTGCAAAAAGTGTTTTTTCCACACTAATACAAGTGCAAAAGTGGTTTCCTGCACCACCACAAGTGCGAAAAGTGGATTTTCAACACTAACACAAGTGCGAAAAGTGTTTTTCCAACACTAACACAAGTGCGAAAAGTGGTTTCCTTCACTAACACATGTGCGAAAAGTGGGTTTTCAACACTAACACAAGTGCGAAAAGTGGTTTCCTTCACCAACACCAGTGCGAAAAGTGGTTTTTCAACACTATCACAAGGGCAAAAAGTGTTTTTTCCACACTAATACAAGTGCAAAAGTGGTTTCCTGCACCAACACAAGTGCGAAAAGTGGTTTTTCAACACTAACACAAGTGCGAAAAGTGGTTTTTCAACACTATCACAAGTGCAAAAAGTGTTTTTTCCACACTAATACAAGTGCAAAAGTGGTTTCCTGCACCAACACAAGTGCAAAAAGTGTTTTTTCAACACTAACACAAGTGTGAAAAGTGGATTTTCAACACTAACACAAGTGCGAAAAGTGGTTTTTCAACACTAACACAAGTGCGAAACGTGGTTTTTCAACACTATCGCAAGTGCAAAAAGTGGTTTTTCAACACTAATACAAGTGCAAAAGTGGTTTCCTGCACCAACACAAGTGCAAAAAGTGGATTTTCAACACTAACACAAGTGCGAAAAGTGTTTTTTCAACACTAACACAAGTGCGAAAAGTGGTTTTTCAACACTATCGCAAGTGCAAAAAGTGGTTTTTCAACACTAACACAAGTGCGAAACGTGGTTTTTCCACACTAATACAAGTGCAAAAGTGGTTTCCTGCACGAACACAAGTGCGAAAAGTGGTTTTTCAACACTAACACAAGTGCGAAAAGTGGTTTTTCAACACTATCACAAGTGCAAAAAGTGTTTTTTCCACATCAATACAAGTGCAAAAGTGGTTTCCAGCACCAACACAAGTGCGAAAAGTGTGGCTTTCAACACGAACATAAGTGCGAAAGTGGTTTTTCAACACTATCACAAGTGCAAAAAGTGTTTTTTCCACACTAATACCAGTGCAAAAGTGGTTTCCTTCACCAACACAAGTGCGAAAAGTGGTTGTTCAACACTAACACAAGTGCGAAAAGTGGTTTTTCAACACTAACACAAGTGCGAAAAGTGGTTTTTCAACACTATCACAAGTGCAAAAAGTGTTTTTTCCACACTAATACAAGTGCAAAAGTGGTTTCCTGCACCAACACAAGTGCGAACAGTGGTTTTTCAACACTAACACAAGTGCGAAAAGTGGGTTTTCAACTATCACAAGTGCAAAAAGTGTTTTTTCCACACTAATACAAGTGCAAAAGTGGTTTCCTGCACCAACACAAGTGCGAAAAGTGGTTTTTCAACACTAACACAAGTGCGAAAAGTGGTTTTTCAACACTATCACAAGTGCAAAAAGTGTTTTTTCCACACTAATACAAGTGCAAAAGTGGTTTCCTGCACCAACACAAGTGCGAAAAGTGGTTTTTCAACACTAACACAAGTGCAAAAAGTGTTTTTTCAACACTAACACAAGTGCGAAAAGTGGATTTTCAACACTAACACAAGTGCGAAAAGTGGTTTTTCAACACTATCACAAGTGCAAAAAGTGGTTTTTCAACACTAACACAAGTGCGAAACGTGGTTTTTCCACACTAATACAAGTGCAAAAGTGGTTTCCTGCACGAACACAAGTGCGAAAAGTGGTTTTTCAACACTAACACAAGTGCGAAAAGTGGTTTTTCAACACTATCACAAGTGCAAAAAGTGTTTTTTCCACATTAATACAAGTGCAAAAGTGGTTTCCTTCACCAACACAAGTGCGAAAAGTGGTTGTTCAACACGAACACAAGTGCGAAAAGTGGTTTTTCAACACTATCACAAGTGCAAAAAGTGTTTTTTCCACACTAATACAAATGCAAAAGTGGTTTCCTGCACCATCACAAGTGCGAAAAGTGGTTTTTCAACACTAACACAAGTGCGAAAAGTGGTTTTTCAACACTATCACAAGTGCAAAAAGTGTTTTTTCCACATTAATACAAGTGCAAAAGTGGTTTCCTTCACCAACACAAGTGCGAAAAGTGGTTGTTCAACACGAACACAAGTGCGAAAAGTGGTTTTTCAACACTATCACAAGTGCAAAAAGTGTTTTTTCCACACTAATACAAATGCAAAAGTGGTTTCCTGCACCATCACAAGTGCGAAAAGAGGTTTTTCAACACTAACACAAGTGCGAAAAGTGGTTTTTCAACACTATCACAAGTGCAAAAAGTGTTTTTTCCACAATAATACAAGTGCAAAAGTGGTTTCCTGCACCAACACAAGTGCGAAAAGTGGTTTTTCAACACTAACACAAGTGCGAAAAGTGGTTTTTCAACACTAACACAAGTGCGAAAAGTGGTTTTTCAACACTATCACAAGTGCAAAAAGTGTTTTTTCCACACTAATACAAGTGCAAAAGTGGTTTCCTGCACCAACACAAGTGCGAAAAGTGGTTTTTCAACACTAACACAAGTGCGAAAAGTGGTTTTTCAACACTATCACAAGTGCAAAAAGTGTTTTTTCCACACTAATACAAGTGCAAAAGTGGTTTCCTGCACCAACACAAGTGCGAACAGTGGTTTTTCAACACTAACACAAGTGCGAAAAGTGGTTTTTCAACACTATCACAAGTGCAAAAAGTGGTTTCCTGCACCAACACAAGTGCAAAAGTGGTTTTTCAACACTAACACAAGTGTGAAAAGTGGTTTTTCAACACTAACACAAGTGCGAAAAGTGGTTTTTCAACACTATCACAAGTGCAAACAGTGTTTTTTCCACACTAATACAAGTGCAAAAGTGGTTTCCTGCACCAACACAAGTGCGAAAAGTGGGTTTTCAACACTAACACATGTGCGAAAAGTGGTTTTTCAACACTATCACAAGTGCAAAAAGTGTTTTTTCCACACTAATACAAGTGCAAAAGTGGTTTCCTGCACCAATACAAGTGTGAAAAGTGGTTTTTCAACACTAACACAAGTGCGAAAAGTGGTTTTTCAACACTATCACAAGTGCAAAAAGTGTTTTTTCCACACTAATACAAGTGCAAAAGTGGTTTCCTGCACCAACACAAGTGCGAAAAGTGGTTTTTCAACACTAACACAAGTGCGAAAAGTGGTTTTTCAACACTATCACAAGTGCAAACAGTGTTTTTTCCACACTAATACAAGTGCAAAAGTGGTTTCCTGCACCAACACAAGTGCGAAAAGTGGGTTTTCAACACTAACACATGTGCGAAAAGTGGTTTTTCAACACTATCACAAGTGCAAAAAGTGTTTTTTCCACACTAACACAAGTGCAAAAGTGGTTTCCTGCACCAACACAAGTGCGAAAAGTGGTTTTTCAACACTAACACAAGTGCGAAAAGTGGTTTTTCAACACTATCACAAGTGCAAAAAGTGTTTTTTCCACACTAATACCAGTGCAAAAGTGGTTTCCTTCACCAACACAAGTACGAAAAGTGGTTGTTCAACACTAACACAAGTACGAAAAGTGGTTTTTCAACACTATCACAAGTGCAAAAAGTGTTTTTTACACACTAATACAAGTGCAAAAGTGGTTTCCTGCACCACCACAAGTGCGAAAAGTGGATTTTCAACACTAACACAAGTGCGAAAAGTGTTTTTCCAACACTAACACAAGTGCGAAAAGTGGTTTCCTTCACTAACACATGTGCGAAAAGTGGGTTTTCAACACTAACACAAGTGCGAAAAGTGGTTTCCTTCACCAACACCAGTGCGAAAAGTGGTTTTTCAACACTATCACAAGGGCAAAAAGTGTTTTTTCCACACTAATACAAGTGCAAAAGTGGTTTCCTGCACCAACACAAGTGCGAAAAGTGGTTTTTCAACACTAACACAAGTGCGAAAAGTGGTTTTTCAACACTATCACAAGTGCAAAAAGTGTTTTTTCCACACTAATACAAGTGCAAAAGTGGTTTCCTGCACCAACACAAGTGCAAAAAGTGTTTTTTCAACACTAACACAAGTGCGAAAAGTGGATTTTCAACACTAACACAAGTGCGAAAAGTGGTTTTTCAACACTAACACAAGTGCGAAACGTGGTTTTTCAACACTATCGCAAGTGCAAAAAGTGGTTTTTCAACACTAATACAAGTGCAAAAGTGGTTTCCTGCACCAACACGAGTGCAAAAAGTGGATTTTCAACACTAACACAAGTGCGAAAAGTGTTTTTTCAACACTAACACAAGTGCGAAAAGTGGTTTTTCAACACTATCGCAAGTGCAAAAAGTGGTTTTTCAACACTAACACAAGTGCGAAACGTGGTTTTTCCACACTAATACAAGTGCAAAAGTGGTTTCCTGCACGAACACAAGTGCGAAAAGTGGTTTTTCAACACGAACATAAGTGCGAAAGTGGTTTTTCAACACTATCACAAGTGCAAAAAGTGTTTTTTCCACACTAATACCAGTGCAAAAGTGGTTTCCTTCACCAACACAAGTGCGAAAAGTGGTTGTTCAACACTAACACAAGTGCGAAAAGTGGTTTTTCAACACTAACACAAGTGCGAAAAGTGGTTTTTCAACACTATCACAAGTGCAAAAAGTGTTTTTTCCACACTAATACAAGTGCAAAAGTGGTTTCCTGCACCAACACAAGTGCGAACAGTGGTTTTTCAACACTAACACAAGTGCGAAAAGTGGGTTTTCAACTATCACAAGTGCAAAAAGTGTTTTTTCCACACTAATACAAGTGCAAAAGTGGTTTCCTGCACCAACACAAGTGCGAAAAGTGGTTTTTCAACACTAACACAAGTGCGAAAAGTGGTTTTTCAACACTATCACAAGTGCAAACAGTGTTTTTTCCACACTAATACAAGTGCAAAAGTGGTTTCCTGCACCAACACAAGTGCGAAAAGTGGGTTTTCAACACTAACACATGTGCGAAAAGTGGTTTTTCAACACTATCACAAGTGCAAAAAGTGTTTTTTCCACACTAATACAAGTGCAAAAGTGGTTTCCTGCACCAACACAAGTGCGAAAAGTGGTTTTTCAACACTAACGCAAGTGCGAAAAGTGGTTTTTCAACACTATCACAAGTGCAAAAAGTGTTTTTTCCACACTAATACCAGTGCAAAAGTGGTTTCCTTCACCAACACAAGTGCGAAAAGTGGTTGTTCAACACTAACACAAGTACAAAAAGTGGTTTTTCAACACTATCACAAGTGCAAAAAGTGTTTTTTCCACACTAATGCAAGTGCAAAAGTGGTTTCCTGCACCACCACAAGTGCGAAAAGTGGATTTTCAACACTAACACAAGTGCGAAAAGTGTTTTTCCAACACTAACACAAGTGCGAAAAGTGGTTTCCTTCACTAACACATGCGCGAAAAGTGGGTTTTCAACACTAACACAAGTGCGAAAAGTGGTTTCCTTCACCAACACCAGTGCGAAAAGTGGTTTTTCAACACTATCACAAGGGCAAAAAGTGTTTTTTCCACACTAATACAAGTGCAAAAGTGGTTTCCTGCACCAACACAAGTGCGAAAAGTGGTTTTTCAACACTAACACAAGTGCGAAAAGTGGTTTTTCAACACTATCACAAGTGCAAAAAGTGTTTTTTCCACACTAATACAAGTGCAAAAGTGGTTTCCTGCACCAACACAAGTGCAAAAAGTGTTTTTTCAACACTAACACAAGTGTGAAAAGTGGATTTTCAACACTAACACAAGTGCGAAAAGTGGTTTTTCAACACTAACACAAGTGCGAAACGTGGTTTTTCAACACTATCGCAAGTGCAAAAAGTGGTTTTTCAACACTAATACAAGTACAAAAGTGGTTTCCTGCACCAACACAAGTGCAAAAAGTGGATTTTCAACACTAACACAAGTGCGAAAAGTGTTTTTTCAACACTAACACAAGTGCTAAAAGTGGTTTTTCAACACTATCGCAAGTGCAAAAAGTGGTTTTTCAACACTAACACAAGTGCGAAACGTGGTTTTTCCACACTAATACAAGTGCAAAAGTGGTTTCCTGCACGAACACAAGTGCGAAAATTGGTTTTTCAACACTAACACAAGTGCGAAAAGTGGTTTTTCAACACTATCACAAGTGCAAAAAGTGTTTTTTCCACATCAATACAAGTGCAAAAGTGGTTTCCAGCACCAACACAAGTGCGAAAAGTGTGGCTTTCAACACGAACATAAGTGCGAAAGTGGTTTTTCAACACTATCACAAGTGCAAAAAGTGTTTTTTCCACACTAATACCAGTGCAAAAGTGGTTTCCTTCACCAACACAAGTGCGAAAAGTGGTTGTTCAACACTAACACAAGTGCGAAAAGTGGTTTTTCAACACTAACACAAGTGCGAAAAGTGGTTTTTCAACACTATCACAAGTGCAAAAAGTGTTTTTTCCACACTAATACAAGTGCAAAAGTGGTTTCCTGCACCAACACAAGTGCGAACAGTGGTTTTTCAACACTAACACAAGTGCGAAAAGTGGGTTTTCAACTATCACAAGTGCAAAAAGTGTTTTTTCCACACTAATACAAGTGCAAAAGTGGTTTCCTGCACCAACACAAGTGCGAAAAGTGGTTTTTCAACACTAACACAAGTGCGAAAAGTGGTTTTTCATCACTATCACAAGTGCAAACAGTGTTTTTTCCACACTAATACAAGTGCAAAAGTGGTTTCCTGCACCAACACAAGTGCGAAAAGTGGGTTTTAAACACTAACACAAGTGCGAAAAGTGGTTTTTCAACACTATCACAAGTGCAAAAAGTGTTTTTTCCACACTAATACAAGTGCAAAAGTGGTTTCCTGCACCAACACAAGTGCGAAAAGTGGTTTTTCAACACTAACACAAGTGCAAAAAGTGTTTTTTCAACACTAACACAAGTGCGAAAAGTGGATTTTCAACACTAACACAAGTGCGAAAAGTGGTTTTTCAACACTATCACAAGTGCAAAAAGTGGTTTTTCAACACTAACACAAGTGCGAAACGTGGTTTTTCCACACTAATACAAGTGCAAAAGTGGTTTCCTGCACGAACACAAGTGCGAAAAGTGGTTTTTCAACACTAACACAAGTGCGAAAAGTGGTTTTTCAACACTATCACAAGTGCAAAAAGTGTTTTTTCCACATTAATACAAGTGCAAAAGTGGTTTCCTTCACCAACACAAGTGCGAAAAGTGGTTGTTCAACACGAACACAAGTGCGAAAAGTGGTTTTTCAACACTATCACAAGTGCAAAAAGTGTTTTTTCCACACTAATACAAATGCAAAAGTGGTTTCCTGCACCATCACAAGTGCGAAAAGTGGTTTTTCAACACTAACACAAGTGCGAAAAGTGGTTTTTCAACACTATCACAAGTGCAAAAAGTGTTTTTTCCACATTAATACAAGTGCAAAAGTGGTTTCCTTCACCAACACAAGTGCGAAAAGTGGTTGTTCAACACGAACACAAGTGCGAAAAGTGGTTTTTCAACACTATCACAAGTGCAAAAAGTGTTTTTTCCACACTAATACAAATGCAAAAGTGGTTTCCTGCACCATCACAAGTGCGAAAAGTGGTTTTTCAACACTAACACAAGTGCGAAAAGTGGTTTTTCAACACTATCACAAGTGCAAAAAGTGTTTTTTCCACAATAATACAAGTGCAAAAGTGGTTTCCTGCACCAACACAAGTGCGAAAAGTGGTTTTTCAACACTAACACAAGTGCGAAAAGTGGTTTTTCAACACTAACACAAGTGCGAAAAGTGGTTTTTCAACACTATCACAAGTGCAAAAAGTGTTTTTTCCACACTAATACAAGTGCAAAAGTGGTTTCCTGCACCAACACAAGTGCGAAAAGTGGTTTTTCAACACTAACACAAGTGTGAAAAGTGGTTTTTCAACACTATCACAAGTGCAAAAAGTGTTTTTTCCACACTAATACAAGTGCAAAAGTGGTTTCCTGCACCAACACAAGTGCGAACAGTGGTTTTTCAACACTAACACAAGTGCGAAAAGTGGTTTTTCAACACTATCACAAGTGCAAAAAGTGGTTTCCTGCACCAACACAAGTGCAAAAGTGGTTTTTCAACACTAACACAAGTGTGAAAAGTGGTTTTTCAACACTAACACAAGTGCGAAAAGTGGTTTTTCAACACTATCACAAGTGCAAACAGTGTTTTTTCCACACTAATACAAGTGCAAAAATGGTTTCCTGCACCAACACAAGTGCGAAAAGTGGGTTTTCAACACTAACACATGTGCGAAAAGTGGTTTTTCAACACTATCACAAGTGCAAAAAGTGTTTTTTCCACACTAATACAAGTGCAAAAGTGGTTTCCTGCACCAATACAAGTGCGAAAAGTGGTTTTTCAACACTAACACAAGTGCGAAAAGTGGTTTTTCAACACTATCACAAGTGCAAAAAGTGTTTTTTCCACACTAATACAAGTGCAAAAGTGGTTTCCTGCACCAACACAAGTGCGAAAAGTGGTTTTTCAACACTAACACAAGTGCGAAAAGTGGTTTTTCAACACTATCACAAGTGCAAACAGTGTTTTTTCCACACTAATACAAGTGCAAAAGTGGTTTCCTGCACCAACACAAGTGCGAAAAGTGGGTTTTCAACACTAACACATGTGCGAAAAGTGGTTTTTCAACACTATCACAAGTGCAAAAAGTGTTTTTTCCACACTAACACAAGTGCAAAAGTGGTTTCCTGCACCAACACAAGTGCGAAAAGTGGTTTTTCAACACTAACACAAGTGCGAAAAGTGGTTTTTCAACACTATCACAAGTGCAAAAAGTGTTTTTTCCACACTAACACAAGTGCAAAAGTGGTTTCCTTCACCAACACAAGTGCGAAAAGTGGTTGTTCAACACTAACACAAGTGCGAAAAGTGGTTTTTCAACACTAACACAAGTGCGAAAAGTGGTTTTTCAACACTATCACAAGTGCAAAAAGTGTTTTTTCCACACTAATACAAGTGCAAAAGTGGTTTCCTGCACCAACACAAGTGCGAACAGTGGTTTTTCAACACTAACACAAGTGCGAAAAGTGGGTTTTCAACTATCACAAGTGCAAAAAGTGTTTTTTCCACACTAATACAAGTGCAAAAGTGGTTTCCTGCACCAACACAAGTGCGAAAAGTGGTTTTTCAACACTAACACAAGTGCGAAAAGTGGTTTTTCAACACTATCACAAGTGCAAACAGTGTTTTTTCCACACTAATACAAGTGCAAAAGTGGTTTCCTGCACCAACACAAGTGCGAAAAGTGGGTTTTCAACACTAACACATGTGCGAAAAGTGGTTTTTCAACACTATCACAAGTGCAAAAAGTGTTTTTTCCACACTAATACAAGTGCAAAAGTGGTTTCCTGCACCAACACAAGTGCGAAAAGTGGTTTTTCAACACTAACGCAAGTGCGAAAAGTGGTTTTTCAACACTATCACAAGTGCAAAAAGTGTTTTTTCCACACTAATACCAGTGCAAAAGTGGTTTCCTTCACCAACACAAGTGCGAAAAGTGGTTGTTCAACACTAACACAAGTACAAAAAGTGGTTTTTCAACACTATCACAAGTGCAAAAAGTGTTTTTTCCACACTAATACAAGTGCAAAAGTGGTTTCCTGCACCACCACAAGTGCGAAAAGTGGATTTTCAACACTAACACAAGTGCGAAAAGTGTTTTTCCAACACTAACACAAGTGCGAAAAGTGGTTTCCTTCACTAACACATGCGCGAAAAGTGGGTTTTCAACACTAACACAAGTGCGAAAAGTGGTTTCCTTCACCAACACCAGTGCGAAAAGTGGTTTTTCAACACTAACACAAGTGCGAAAAGTGGTTTTTCAACACTATCACAAGTGCAAAAAGTGTTTTTTCCACACTAATACAAGTGCAAAAGTGGTTTCCTGCACCAACACAAGTGCAAAAAGTGTTTTTTCAACACTAACACAAGTGTGAAAAGTGGATTTTCAACACTAACACAAGTGCGAAAAGTGGTTTTTCAACACTAACACAAGTGCGAAACGTGGTTTTTCAACACTATCGCAAGTGCAAAAAGTGGTTTTTCAACACTAATACAAGTGCAAAAGTGGTTTCCTGCACCAACACAAGTGCAAAAAGTGGATTTTCAACACTAACACAAGTGCGAAAAGTGTTTTTTCAACACTAACACAAGTGCTAAAAGTGGTTTTTCAACACTATCGCAAGTGCAAAAAGTGGTTTTTCAACACTAACACAAGTGCGAAACGTGGTTTTTCCACACTAATACAAGTGCAAAAGTGGTTTCCTGCACGAACACAAGTGCGAAAAGTGGTTTTTCAACACTAACACAAGTGCGAAAAGTGGTTTTTCAACACTATCACAAGTGCAAAAAGTGTTTTTTCCACATCAATACAAGTGCAAAAGTGGTTTCCAGCACCAACACAAGTGCGAAAAGTGTGGCTTTCAACACGAACATAAGTGCGAAAGTGGTTTTTCAACACTATCACAAGTGCAAAAAGTGTTTTTTCCACACTAATACCAGTGCAAAAGTGGTTTCCTTCACCAACACAAGTGCGAAAAGTGGTTGTTCAACACTAACACAAGTGCGAAAAGTGGTTTTTCAACACTAACACAAGTGCGAAAAGTGGTTTTTCAACACTATCACAAGTGCAAAAAGTGTTTTTTCCACACTAATACAAGTGCAAAAGTGGTTTC
The DNA here is from genome assembly GCF_964187855.1 of Myxine glutinosa. Taxonomy (NCBI): domain Eukaryota; kingdom Metazoa; phylum Chordata; class Myxini; order Myxiniformes; family Myxinidae; genus Myxine; species Myxine glutinosa. The sequence continues at coordinate 136,857,246 of NC_136271.1, read as the reverse complement.
CTGCACCAACACAAGTGCGAACAGTGGTTTTTCAACACTAACACAAGTGCGAAAAGTGGGTTTTCAACTATCACAAGTGCAAAAAGTGTTTTTTCCACACTAATACAAGTGCAAAAGTGGTTTCCTGCACCAACACAAGTGCGAAAAGTGGTTTTTCAACACTAACACAAGTGCGAAAAGTGGTTTTTCATCACTATCACAAGTGCAAACAGTGTTTTTTCCACACTAATACAAGTGCAAAAGTGGTTTCCTGCACCAACACAAGTGCGAAAAGTGGGTTTTAAACACTAACACAAGTGCGAAAAGTGGTTTTTCAACACTATCACAAGTGCAAAAAGTGTTTTTTCCACACTAATACAAGTGCAAAAGTGGTTTCCTGCACCAACACAAGTGCGAAAAGTGGTTTTTCAACACTAACACAAGTGCAAAAAGTGTTTTTTCAACACTAACACAAGTGCGAAAAGTGGATTTTCAACACTAACACAAGTGCGAAAAGTGGTTTTTCAACACTATCACAAGTGCAAAAAGTGGTTTTTCAACACTAACACAAGTGCGAAACGTGGTTTTTCCACACTAATACAAGTGCAAAAGTGGTTTCCTGCACGAACACAAGTGCGAAAAGTGGTTTTTCAACACTAACACAAGTGCGAAAAGTGGTTTTTCAACACTATCACAAGTGCAAAAAGTGTTTTTTCCACATTAATACAAGTGCAAAAGTGGTTTCCTTCACCAACACAAGTGCGAAAAGTGGTTGTTCAACACGAACACAAGTGCGAAAAGTGGTTTTTCAACACTATCACAAGTGCAAAAAGTGTTTTTTCCACACTAATACAAATGCAAAAGTGGTTTCCTGCACCATCACAAGTGCGAAAAGTAGTTTTTCAACACTAACACAAGTGCGAAAAGTGGTTTTTCAACACTATCACAAGTGCAAAAAGTGTTTTTTCCACATTAATACAAGTGCAAAAGTGGTTTCCTTCACCAACACAAGTGCGAAAAGTGGTTGTTCAACACGAACACAAGTGCGAAAAGTGGTTTTTCAACACTATCACAAGTGCAAAAAGTGTTTTTTCCACACTAATACAAATGCAAAAGTGGTTTCCTGCACCATCACAAGTGCGAAAAGTGGTTTTTCAACACTAACACAAGTGCGAAAAGTGGTTTTTCAACACTATCACAAGTGCAAAAAGTGTTTTTTCCACAATAATACAAGTGCAAAAGTGGTTTCCTGCACCAACACAAGTGCGAAAAGTGGTTTTTCAACACTAACACAAGTGCGAAAAGTGGTTTTTCAACACTAACACAAGTGCGAAAAGTGGTTTTTCAACACTATCACAAGTGCAAAAAGTGTTTTTTCCACACTAATACAAGTGCAAAAGTGGTTTCCTGCACCAACACAAGTGCGAAAAGTGGTTTTTCAACACTAACACAAGTGCGAAAAGTGGTTTTTCAACACTATCACAAGTGCAAAAAGTGTTTTTTCCACACTAATACAAGTGCAAAAGTGGTTTCCTGCACCAACACAAGTGCGAACAGTGGTTTTTCAACACTAACACAAGTGCGAAAAGTGGTTTTTCAACACTATCACAAGTGCAAAAAGTGGTTTCCTGCACCAACACAAGTGCAAAAGTGGTTTTTCAACACTAACACAAGTGTGAAAAGTGGTTTTTCAACACTAACACAAGTGCGAAAAGTGGTTTTTCAACACTATCACAAGTGCAAACAGTGTTTTTTCCACACTAATACAAGTGCAAAAATGGTTTCCTGCACCAACACAAGTGCGAAAAGTGGGTTTTCAACACTAACACATGTGCGAAAAGTGGTTTTTCAACACTATCACAAGTGCAAAAAGTGTTTTTTCCACACTAATACAAGTGCAAAAGTGGTTTCCTGCACCAATACAAGTGCGAAAAGTGGTTTTTCAACACTAACACAAGTGCGAAAAGTGGTTTTTCAACACTATCACAAGTGCAAAAAGTGTTTTTTCCACACTAATACAAGTGCAAAAGTGGTTTCCTGCACCAACACAAGTGCGAAAAGTGGTTTTTCAACACTAACACAAGTGCGAAAAGTGGTTTTTCAACACTATCACAAGTGCAAACAGTGTTTTTTCCACACTAATACAAGTGCAAAAGTGGTTTCCTGCACCAACACAAGTGCGAAAAGTGGGTTTTCAACACTAACACATGTGCGAAAAGTGGTTTTTCAACACTATCACAAGTGCAAAAAGTGTTTTTTCCACACTAACACAAGTGCAAAAGTGGTTTCCTGCACCAACACAAGTGCGAAAAGTGGTTTTTCAACACTAACACAAGTGCGAAAAGTGGTTTTTCAACACTATCACAAGTGCAAAAAGTGTTTTTTCCACACTAATACCAGTGCAAAAGTGGTTTCCTTCACCAACACAAGTACGAAAAGTGGTTGTTCAACACTAACACAAGTACGAAAAGTGGTTTTTCAACACTATCACAAGTGCAAAAAGTGTTTTTTCCACACTAATACAAGTGCAAAAGTGGTTTCCTGCACCACCACAAGTGCGAAAAGTGGATTTTCAACACTAACACAAGTGCGAAAAGTGTTTTTCCAACACTAACACAAGTGCGAAAAGTGGTTTCCTTCACTAACACATGTGCGAAAAGTGGGTTTTCAACACTAACACAAGTGCGAAAAGTGGTTTCCTTCACCAACACCAGTGCGAAAAGTGGTTTTTCAACACTATCACAAGGGCAAAAAGTGTTTTTTCCACACTAATACAAGTGCAAAAGTGGTTTCCTGCACCAACACAAGTGCGAAAAGTGGTTTTTCAACACTAACACAAGTGCGAAAAGTGGTTTTTCAACACTATCACAAGTGCAAAAAGTGTTTTTTCCACACTAATACAAGTGCAAAAGTGGTTTCCTGCACCAACACAAGTGCAAAAAGTGTTTTTTCAACACTAACACAAGTGCGAAAAGTGGATTTTCAACACTAACACAAGTGCGAAAAGTGGTTTTTCAACACTAACACATGTGCGAAACGTGGTTTTTCAACACTATCGCAAGTGCAAAAAGTGGTTTTTCAACACTAATACAAGTGCAAAAGTGGTTTCCTGCACCAACACAAGTGCAAAAAGTGGATTTTCAACACTAACACAAGTGCGAAAAGTGTTTTTTCAACACTAACACAAGTGCGAAAAGTGGTTTTTCAACACTATCGCAAGTGCAAAAAGTGGTTTTTCAACACTAACACAAGTGCGAAACGTGGTTTTTCCACACTAATACAAGTGCAAAAGTGGTTTCCTGCACGAACACAAGTGCGAAAAGTGGTTTTTCAACACGAACATAAGTGCGAAAGTGGTTTTTCAACACTATCACAAGTGCAAAAAGTGTTTTTTCCACACTAATACCAGTGCAAAAGTGGTTTCCTTCACCAACACAAGTGCGAAAAGTGGTTGTTCAACACTAACACAAGTGCGAAAAGTGGTTTTTCAACACTAACACAAGTGCGAAAAGTGGTTTTTCAACACTATCACAAGTGCAAAAAGTGTTTTTTCCACACTAATACAAGTGCAAAAGTGGTTTCCTGCACCAACACAAGTGCGAACAGTGGTTTTTCAACACTAACACAAGTGCGAAAAGTGGGTTTTCAACTATCACAAGTGCAAAAAGTGTTTTTTCCACACTAATACAAGTGCAAAAGTGGTTTCCTGCACCAACACAAGTGCGAAAAGTGGTTTTTCAACACTAACACAAGTGCGAAAAGTGGTTTTTCAACACTATCACAAGTGCAAACAGTGTTTTTTCCACACTAATACAAGTGCAAAAGTGGTTTCCTGCACCAACACAAGTGCGAAAAGTGGGTTTTCAACACTAACACATGTGCGAAAAGTGGTTTTTCAACACTATCACAAGTGCAAAAAGTGTTTTTTCCACACTAATACAAGTGCAAAAGTGGTTTCCTGCACCAACACAAGTGCGAAAAGTGGTTTTTCAACACCAACGCAAGTGCGAAAAGTGGTTTTTCAACACTATCACAAGTGCAAAAAGTGTTTTTTCCACACTAATACCAGTGCAAAAGTGGTTTCCTGCACCAACACAAGTGCGAAAAGTGGTTGTTCAACACTAACACAAGTGCGAAAAGTGGGTTTTCAACTATCACAAGTGCAAAAAGTGTTTTTTCCACACTAATACAAGTGCAAAAGTGGTTTCCTGCACCAACACAAGTGCGAAAAGTGGTTTTTCAACACTAACACAAGTGCGAAAAGTGGTTTTTCATCACTATCACAAGTGCAAACAGTGTTTTTTCCACACTAATACAAGTGCAAAAGTGGTTTCCTGCACCAACACAAGTGCGAAAAGTGGGTTTTAAACACTAACACAAGTGCGAAAAGTGGTTTTTCAACACTATCACAAGTGCAAAAAGTGTTTTTTCCACACTAATACAAGTGCAAAAGTGGTTTCCTGCACCAACACAAGTGCGAAAAGTGGTTTTTCAACACTAACACAAGTGCAAAAAGTGTTTTTTCAACACTAACACAAGTGCGAAAAGTGGATTTTCAACACTAACACAAGTGCGAAAAGTGGTTTTTCAACACTATCACAAGTGCAAAAAGTGGTTTTTCAACACTAACACAAGTGCGAAACGTGGTTGTTCCACACTAATACAAGTGCAAAAGTGGTTTCCTGCACGAACACAAGTGCGAAAAGTGGTTTTTCAACACTAACACAAGTGCGAAAAGTGGTTTTTCAACACTATCACAAGTGCAAAAAGTGTTTTTTCCACATTAATACAAGTGCAAAAGTGGTTTCCTTCACCAACACAAGTGCGAAAAGTGGTTGTTCAACACGAACACAAGTGCGAAAAGTGGTTTTTCAACACTATCACAAGTGCAAAAAGTGTTTTTTCCACACTAATACAAATGCAAAAGTGGTTTCCTGCACCATCACAAGTGCGAAAAGTGGTTTTTCAACACTAACACAAGTGCGAAAAGTGGTTTTTCAACACTATCACAAGTGCAAAAAGTGTTTTTTCCACATTAATACAAGTGCAAAAGTGGTTTCCTTCACCAACACAAGTGCGAAAAGTGGTTGTTCAACACGAACACAAGTGCGAAAAGTGGTTTTTCAACACTATCACAAGTGCAAAAAGTGTTTTTTCCACACTAATACAAATGCAAAAGTGGTTTCCTGCACCATCACAAGTGCGAAAAGTGGTTTTTCAACACTAACACAAGTGCGAAAAGTGGTTTTTCAACACTATCACAAGTGCAAAAAGTGTTTTTTCCACAATAATACAAGTGCAAAAGTGGTTTCCTGCACCAACACAAGTGCGAAAAGTGGTTTTTCAACACTAACACAAGTGCGAAAAGTGGTTTTTCAACACTAACACAAGTGCGAAAAGTGGTTTTTCAACACTATCACAAGTGCAAAAAGTGTTTTTTCCACACTAATACAAGTGCAAAAGTGGTTTCCTGCACCAACACAAGTGCGAAAAGTGGTTTTTCAACACTAACACAAGTGCGAAAAGTGGTTTTTCAACACTATCACAAGTGCAAAAAGTGTTTTTTCCACACTAATACAAGTGCAAAAGTGGTTTCCTGCACCAACACAAGTGCGAACAGTGGTTTTTCAACACTAACACAAGTGCGAAAAGTGGTTTTTCAACACTATCACAAGTGCAAAAAGTGGTTTCCTGCACCAACACAAGTGCAAAAGTGGTTTTTCAACACTAACACAAGTGTGAAAAGTGGTTTTTCAACACTAACACAAGTGCGAAAAGTGGTTTTTCAACACTATCACAAGTGCAAACAGTGTTTTTTCCACACTAATACAAGTGCAAAAATGGTTTCCTGCACCAACACAAGTGCGAAAAGTGGGTTTTCAACACTAACACATGTGCGAAAAGTGGTTTTTCAACACTATCACAAGTGCAAAAAGTGTTTTTTCCACACTAATACAAGTGCAAAAGTGGTTTCCTGCACCAATACAAGTGCGAAAAGTGGTTTTTCAACACTAACACAAGTGCGAAAAGTGGTTTTTCAACACTATCACAAGTGCAAAAAGTGTTTTTTCCACACTAATACAAGTGCAAAAGTGGTTTCCTGCACCAACACAAGTGCGAAAAGTGGTTTTTCAACACTAACACAAGTGCGAAAAGTGGTTTTTCAACACTATCACAAGTGCAAACAGTGTTTTTTCCACACTAATACAAGTGCAAAAGTGGTTTCCTGCACCAACACAAGTGCGAAAAGTGGGTTTTCAACACTAACACATGTGCGAAAAGTGGTTTTTCAACACTATCACAAGTGCAAAAAGTGTTTTTTCCACACTAACACAAGTGCAAAAGTGGTTTCCTGCACCAACACAAGTGCGAAAAGTGGTTTTTCAACACTAACACAAGTGCGAAAAGTGGTTTTTCAACACTATCACAAGTGCAAAAAGTGTTTTTTCCACACTAACACAAGTGCAAAAGTGGTTTCCTTCACCAACACAAGTGCGAAAAGTGGTTGTTCAACACTAACACAAGTGCGAAAAGTGGTTTTTCAACACTAACACAAGTGCGAAAAGTGGTTTTTCAACACTATCACAAGTGCAAAAAGTGTTTTTTCCACACTAATACAAGTGCAAAAGTGGTTTCCTGCACCAACACAAGTGCGAACAGTGGTTTTTCAACACTAACACAAGTGCGAAAAGTGGGTTTTCAACTATCACAAGTGCAAAAAGTGTTTTTTCCACACTAATACAAGTGCAAAAGTGGTTTCCTGCACCAACACAAGTGCGAAAAGTGGTTTTTCAACACTAACACAAGTGCGAAAAGTGGTTTTTCAACACTATCACAAGTGCAAACAGTGTTTTTTCCACACTAATACAAGTGCAAAAGTGGTTTCCTGCACCAACACAAGTGCGAAAAGTGGGTTTTCAACACTAACACATGTGCGAAAAGTGGTTTTTCAACACTATCACAAGTGCAAAAAGTGTTTTTTCCACACTAATACAAGTGCAAAAGTGGTTTCCTGCACCAACACAAGTGCGAAAAGTGGTTTTTCAACACTAACGCAAGTGCGAAAAGTGGTTTTTCAACACTATCACAAGTGCAAAAAGTGTTTTTTCCACACTAATACCAGTGCAAAAGTGGTTTCCTTCACCAACACAAGTGCGAAAAGTGGTTGTTCAACACTAACACAAGTACAAAAAGTGGTTTTTCAACACTATCACAAGTGCAAAAAGTGTTTTTTCCACACTAATACAAGTGCAAAAGTGGTTTCCTGCACCACCACAAGTGCGAAAAGTGGATTTTCAACACTAACACAAGTGCGAAAAGTGTTTTTCCAACACTAACACAAGTGCGAAAAGTGGTTTCCTTCACTAACACATGCGCGAAAAGTGGGTTTTCAACACTAACACAAGTGCGAAAAGTGGTTTCCTTCACCAACACCAGTGCGAAAAGTGGTTTTTCAACACTATCACAAGGGCAAAAAGTGTTTTTTCCACACTAATACAAGTGCAAAAGTGGTTTCCTGCACCAACACAAGTGCGAAAAGTGGTTTTTCAACACTAACACAAGTGCGAAAAGTGGTTTTTCAACACTATCACAAGTGCAAAAAGTGTTTTTTCCACACTAATACAAGTGCAAAAGTGGTTTCCTGCACCAACACAAGTGCAAAAAGTGTTTTTTCAACACTAACACAAGTGTGAAAAGTGGATTTTCAACACTAACACAAGTGCGAAAAGTGGTTTTTCAACACTAACACAAGTGCGAAACGTGGTTTTTCAACACTATCGCAAGTGCAAAAAGTGGTTTTTCAACACTAATACAAGTGCAAAAGTGGTTTCCTGCACCAACACAAGTGCAAAAAGTGGATTTTCAACACTAACACAAGTGCGAAAAGTGTTTTTTCAACACTAACACAAGTGCTAAAAGTGGTTTTTCAACACTATCGCAAGTGCAAAAAGTGGTTTTTCAACACTAACACAAGTGCGAAACGTGGTTTTTCCACACTAATACAAGTGCAAAAGTGGTTTCCTGCACGAACACAAGTGCGAAAAGTGGTTTTTCAACACTAACACAAGTGCGAAAAGTGGTTTTTCAACACTATCACAAGTGCAAAAAGTGTTTTTTCCACATCAATACAAGTGCAAAAGTGGTTTCCAGCACCAACACAAGTGCGAAAAGTGTGGCTTTCAACACGAACATAAGTGCGAAAGTGGTTTTTCAACACTATCACAAGTGCAAAAAGTGTTTTTTCCACACTAATACCAGTGCAAAAGTGGTTTCCTTCACCAACACAAGTGCGAAAAGTGGTTGTTCAACACTAACACAAGTGCAAAAAGTGGTTTTTCAACACTAACACAAGTGCGAAAAGTGGTTTTTCATCACTATCACAAGTGCAAACAGTGTTTTTTCCACACTAATACAAGTGCAAAAGTGGTTTCCTGCACCAACACAAGTGCGAAAAGTGGGTTTTAAACACTAACACAAGTGCGAAAAGTGGTTTTTCAACACTATCACAAGTGCAAAAAGTGTTTTTTCCACACTAATACAAGTGCAAAAGTGGTTTCCTGCACCAACACAAGTGCGAAAAGTGGTTTTTCAACACTAACACAAGTGCAAAAAGTGTTTTTTCAACACTAACACAAGTGCGAAAAGTGGATTTTCAACACTAACACAAGTGCGAAAAGTGGTTTTTCAACACTATCACAAGTGCAAAAAGTGGTTTTTCAACACTAACACAAGTGCGAAACGTGGTTTTTCCACACTAATACAAGTGCAAAAGTGGTTTCCTGCACGAACACAAGTGCGAAAAGTGGTTTTTCAACACTAACACAAGTGCGAAAAGTGGTTTTTCAACACTATCACAAGTGCAAAAAGTGTTTTTTCCACATTAATACAAGTGCAAAAGTGGTTTCCTTCACCAACACAAGTGCGAAAAGTGGTTGTTCAACACGAACACAAGTGCGAAAAGTGGTTTTTCAACACTATCACAAGTGCAAAAAGTGTTTTTTCCACACTAATACAAATGCAAAAGTGGTTTCCTGCACCATCACAAGTGCGAAAAGTAGTTTTTCAACACTAACACAAGTGCGAAAAGTGGTTTTTCAACACTATCACAAGTGCAAAAAGTGTTTTTTCCACATTAATACAAGTGCAAAAGTGGTTTCCTTCACCAACACAAGTGCGAAAAGTGGTTGTTCAACACGAACACAAGTGCGAAAAGTGGTTTTTCAACACTATCACAAGTGCAAAAAGTGTTTTTTCCACACTAATACAAATGCAAAAGTGGTTTCCTGCACCATCACAAGTGCGAAAAGTGGTTTTTCAACACTAACACAAGTGCGAAAAGTGGTTTTTCAACACTATCACAAGTGCAAAAAGTGTTTTTTCCACAATAATACAAGTGCAAAAGTGGTTTCCTGCACCAACACAAGTGCGAAAAGTGGTTTTTCAACACTAACACAAGTGCGAAAAGTGGTTTTTCAACACTAACACAAGTGCGAAAAGTGGTTTTTCAACACTATCACAAGTGCAAAAAGTGTTTTTTCCACACTAATACAAGTGCAAAAGTGGTTTCCTGCACCAACACAAGTGCGAAAAGTGGTTTTTCAACACTAACACAAGTGCGAAAAGTGGTTTTTTCAACACTATCACAAGTGCAAAAAGTGTTTTTTCCACACTAATACAAGTGCAAAAGTGGTTTCCTGCACCAACACAAGTGCGAACAGTGGTTTTTCAACACTAACACAAGTGCGAAAAGTGGTTTTTCAACACTATCACAAGTGCAAAAAGTGGTTTCCTGCACCAACACAAGTGCAAAAGTGGTTTTTCAACACTAACACAAGTGTGAAAAGTGGTTTTTCAACACTAACACAAGTGCGAAAAGTGGTTTTTCAACACTATCACAAGTGCAAACAGTGTTTTTTCCACACTAATACAAGTGCAAAAATGGTTTCCTGCACCAACACAAGTGCGAAAAGTGGGTTTTCAACACTAACACATGTGCGAAAAGTGGTTTTTCAACACTATCACAAGTGCAAAAAGTGTTTTTTCCACACTAATACAAGTGCAAAAGTGGTTTCCTGCACCAATACAAGTGCGAAAAGTGGTTTTTCAACACTAACACAAGTGCGAAAAGTGGTTTTTCAACACTATCACAAGTGCAAAAAGTGTTTTTTTCCACACTAATACAAGTGCAAAAGTGGTTTCCTGCACCAACACAAGTGCGAAAAGTGGTTTTTCAACACTAACACAAGTGCGAAAAGTGGTTTTTCAACACTATCACAAGTGCAAACAGTGTTTTTTCCACACTAATACAAGTGCAAAAGTGGTTTCCTGCACCAACACAAGTGCGAAAAGTGGGTTTTCAACACTAACACATGTGCGAAAAGTGGTTTTTCAACACTATCACAAGTGCAAAAAGTGTTTTTTCCACACTAACACAAGTGCAAAAGTGGTTTCCTGCACCAACACAAGTGCGAAAAGTGGTTTTTCAACACTAACACAAGTGCGAAAAGTGGTTTTTCAACACTATCACAAGTGCAAAAAGTGTTTTTTCCACACTAATACCAGTGCAAAAGTGGTTTCCTTCACCAACACAAGTACGAAAAGTGGTTGTTCAACACTAACACAAGTACGAAAAGTGGTTTTTCAACACTATCACAAGTGCAAAAAGTGTTTTTTCCACACTAATACAAGTGCAAAAGTGGTTTCCTGCACCACCACAAGTGCGAAAAGTGGATTTTCAACACTAACACAAGTGCGAAAAGTGTTTTTCCAACACTAACACAAGTGCGAAAAGTGGTTTCCTTCACTAACACATGTGCGAAAAGTGGGTTTTCAACACTAACACAAGTGCGAAAAGTGGTTTCCTTCACCAACACCAGTGCGAAAAGTGGTTTTTCAACACTATCACAAGGGCAAAAAGTGTTTTTTCCACACTAATACAAGTGCAAAAGTGGTTTCCTGCACCAACACAAGTGCGAAAAGTGGTTTTTCAACACTAACACAAGTGCGAAAAGTGGTTTTTCAACACTATCACAAGTGCAAAAAGTGTTTTTTCCACACTAATACAAGTGCAAAAGTGGTTTCCTGCACCAACACAAGTGCAAAAGTGTTTTTTCAACACTAACACAAGTGCGAAAAGTGGATTTTCAACACTAACACAAGTGCGAAAAGTGGTTTTTCAACACTAACACAAGTGCGAAACGTGGTTTTTCAACACTATCGCAAGTGCAAAAAGTGGTTTTTCAACACTAATACAAGTGCAAAAGTGGTTTCCTGCACCAACACAAGTGCAAAAAGTGGATTTTCAACACTAACACAAGTGCGAAAAGTGTTTTTTCAACACTAACACAAGTGCGAAAAGTGGTTTTTCAACACTATCGCAAGTGCAAAAAGTGGTTTTTCAACACTAACACAAGTGCGAAACGTGGTTTTTCCACACTAATACAAGTGCAAAAGTGGTTTCCTGCACGAACACAAGTGCGAAAAGTGGTTTTTCAACACGAACATAAGTGCGAAAGTGGTTTTTCAACACTATCACAAGTGCAAAAAGTGTTTTTTCCACACTAATACCAGTGCAAAAGTGGTTTCCTTCACCAACACAAGTGCGAAAAGTGGTTGTTCAACACTAACACAAGTGCGAAAAGTGGTTTTTCAACACTAACACAAGTGCGAAAAGTGGTTTTTCAACACTATCACAAGTGCAAAAAGTGTTTTTTCCACACTAATACAAGTGCAAAAGTGGTTTCCTGCACCAACACAAGTGCGAACAGTGGTTTTTCAACACTAACACAAGTGCGAAAAGTGGGTTTTCAACTATCACAAGTGCAAAAAGTGTTTTTTCCACACTAATACAAGTGCAAAAGTGGTTTCCTGCACCAACACAAGTGCGAAAAGTGGTTTTTCAACACTAACACAAGTGCGAAAAGTGGTTTTTCAACACTATCACAAGTGCAAACAGTGTTTTTTCCACACTAATACAAGTGCAAAAGTGGTTTCCTGCACCAACACAAGTGCGAAAAGTGGGTTTTCAACACTAACACATGTGCGAAAAGTGGTTTTTCAACACTATCACAAGTGCAAAAAGTGTTTTTTCCACACTAATACAAGTGCAAAAGTGGTTTCCTGCACCAACACAAGTGCGAAAAGTGGTTTTTCAACACCAACGCAAGTGCGAAAAGTGGTTTTTCAACACTATCACAAGTGCAAAAAGTGTTTTTTCCACACTAATACCAGTGCAAAAGTGGTTTCCTTCACCAACACAAGTGCGAAAAGTGGTTGTTCAACACTAACACAAGTACAAAAAGTGGTTTTTCAACACTATCACAAGTGCAAAAAGTGTTTTTTCCACACTAATACAAGTGCAAAAGTGGTTTCCTGCACCACCACAAGTGCGAAAAGTGGATTTCAACACAAACACAAGTGCGAAAAGTGTTTTTCCAACACTAACACAAGTGCGAAAAGTGGTTTCCTTCACTAACACATGCGCGAAAAGTGGGTTTTCAACACTAACACAAGTGCGAAAAGTGGTTTCCTTCACCAACACCAGTGCGAAAAGTGGTTTTTCAACACTATCACAAGGGCAAAAAGTGTTTTTTCCACACTAATACAAGTGCAAAAGTGGTTTCCTGCACCAACACAAGTGCGAAAAGTGGTTTTTCAACACTAACACAAGTGCGAAAAGTGGTTTTCAACACTATCACAAGTGCAAAAAGTGTTTTTTCCACACTAATACAAGTGCAAAAGTGGTTTCCTGCACCAACACAAGTGCAAAAAGTGTTTTTTCAACACTAACACAAGTGTGAAAAGTGGATTTTCAACACTAACACAAGTGCGAAAAGTGGTTTTTCAACACTAACACAAGTGCGAAACGTGGTTTTTCAACACTATCGCAAGTGCAAAAAGTGGTTTTTCAACACTAATACAAGTGCAAAAGTGGTTTCCTGCACCAACACAAGTGCAAAAAGTGGATTTTCAACACTAACACAAGTGCGAAAAGTGTTTTTTCAACACTAACACAAGTGCGAAAAGTGGTTTTTCAACACTATCGCAAGTGCAAAAAGTGGTTTTTCAACACTAACACAAGTGCGAAACGTGGTTTTTCCACACTAATACAAGTGCAAAAGTGGTTTCCTGCACGAACACAAGTGCGAAAAGTGGTTTTTCAACACTAACACAAGTGCGAAAAGTGGTTTTTCAACACTATCACAAGTGCAAAAAGTGTTTTTTCCACATCAATACAAGTGCAAAAGTGGTTTCCAGCACCAACACAAGTGCGAAAAGTGTGGCTTTCAACACGAACATAAGTGCGAAAGTGGTTTTTCAACACTATCACAAGTGCAAAAAGTGTTTTTTCCACACTAATACCAGTGCAAAAGTGGTTTCCTTCACCAACACAAGTGCGAAAAGTGGTTGTTCAACACTAACACAAGTGCGAAAAGTGGTTTTTCAACACTAACACAAGTGCGAAAAGTGGTTTTTCAACACTATCACAAGTGCAAAAAGTGTTTTTTCCACACTAATACAAGTGCAAAAGTGGTTTCCTGCACCAACACAAGTGCGAACAGTGGTTTTTCAACACTAACACAAGTGCGAAAAGTGGGTTTTCAACTATCACAAGTGCAAAAAGTGTTTTTTCCACACTAATACAAGTGCAAAAGTGGTTTCCTGCACCAACACAAGTGCGAAAAGTGGTTTTTCAACACTAACACAAGTGCGAAAAGTGGTTTTTCAACACTATCACAAGTGCAAAAAGTGTTTTTTCCACAATAATACAAGTGCAAAAGTGGTTTCCTGCACCAACACAAGTGCGAAAAGTGGTTTTTCAACACTAACACAAGTGCGAAAAGTGGTTTTTCAACACTAACACAAGTGCGAAAAGTGGTTTTTCAACACTATCACAAGTGCAAAAAGTGTTTTTTCCACACTAATACAAGTGCAAAAGTGGTTTCCTGCACCAACACAAGTGCGAAAAGTGGTTTTTCAACACTAACACAAGTGCGAAAAGTGGTTTTTCAACACTATCACAAGTGCAAAAAGTGTTTTTTCCACACTAATACAAGTGCAAAAGTGGTTTCCTGCACCAACACAAGTGCGAACAGTGGTTTTTCAACACTAACACAAGTGCGAAAAGTGGTTTTTCAACACTATCACAAGTGCAAAAAGTGGTTTCCTGCACCAACACAAGTGCAAAAGTGGTTTTTCAACACTAACACAAGTGTGAAAAGTGGTTTTTCAACACTAACACAAGTGCGAAAAGTGGTTTTTCAACACTATCACAAGTGCAAACAGTGTTTTTTCCACACTAATACAAGTGCAAAAATGGTTTCCTGCACCAACACAAGTGCGAAAAGTGGGTTTTCAACACTAACACATGTGCGAAAAGTGGTTTTTCAACACTATCACAAGTGCAAAAAGTGTTTTTTCCACACTAATACAAGTGCAAAAGTGGTTTCCTGCACCAATACAAGTGCGAAAAGTGGTTTTTCAACACTAACACAAGTGCGAAAAGTGGTTTTTCAACACTATCACAAGTGCAAAAAGTGTTTTTTCCACACTAATACAAGTGCAAAAGTGGTTTCCTGCACCAACACAAGTGCGAAAAGTGGTTTTTCAACACTAACACAAGTGCGAAAAGTGGTTTTTTCAACACTATCACAAGTGCAAACAGTGTTTTTTCCACACTAATACAAGTGCAAAAGTGGTTTCCTGCACCAACACAAGTGCGAAAAGTGGGTTTTCAACACTAACACATGTGCGAAAAGTGGTTTTTCAACACTATCACAAGTGCAAAAAGTGTTTTTTCCACACTAACACAAGTGCAAAAGTGGTTTCCTGCACCAACACAAGTGCGAAAAGTGGTTTTCAACACTAACACAAGTGCGAAAAGTGGTTTTTCAACACTATCACAAGTGCAAAAAGTGTTTTTTCCACACTAACACAAGTGCAAAAGTGGTTTCCTTCACCAACACAAGTGCGAAAAGTGGTTGTTCAACACTAACACAAGTGCGAAAAGTGGTTTTTCAACACTAACACAAGTGCGAAAAGTGGTTTTTCAACACTATCACAAGTGCAAAAAGTGTTTTTTCCACACTAATACAAGTGCAAAAGTGGTTTCCTGCACCAACACAAGTGCGAACAGTGGTTTTTCAACACTAACACAAGTGCGAAAAGTGGGTTTTCAACTATCACAAGTGCAAAAAGTGTTTTTTCCACACTAATACAAGTGCAAAAGTGGTTTCCTGCACCAACACAAGTGCGAAAAGTGGTTTTTCAACACTAACACAAGTGCGAAAAGTGGTTTTTCAACACTATCACAAGTGCAAACAGTGTTTTTTCCACACTAATACAAGTGCAAAAGTGGTTTCCTGCACCAACACAAGTGCGAAAAGTGGGTTTTCAACACTAACACATGTGCGAAAAGTGGTTTTTCAACACTATCACAAGTGCAAAAAGTGTTTTTTCCACACTAATACAAGTGCAAAAGTGGTTTCCTGCACCAACACAAGTGCGAAAAGTGGTTTTTCAACACTAACGCAAGTGCGAAAAGTGGTTTTTCAACACTATCACAAGTGCAAAAAGTGTTTTTTCCACACTAATACCAGTGCAAAAGTGGTTTCCTTCACCAACACAAGTGCGAAAAGTGGTTGTTCAACACTAACACAAGTACAAAAAGTGGTTTTTCAACACTATCACAAGTGCAAAAAGTGTTTTTTCCACACTAATACAAGTGCAAAAGTGTTTCCTGCACCACCACAAGTGCGAAAAGTGGATTTTCAACACTAACACAAGTGCGAAAAGTGTTTTTCCAACACTAACACAAGTGCGAAAAGTGGTTTCCTTCACTAACACATGCGCGAAAAGTGGGTTTTCAACACTAACACAAGTGCGAAAAGTGGTTTCCTTCACCAACACCAGTGCGAAAAGTGGTTTTTCAACACTATCACAAGGGCAAAAAGTGTTTTTTCCACACTAATACAAGTGCAAAAGTGGTTTCCTGCACCAACACAAGTGCGAAAAGTGGTTTTTCAACACTAACACAAGTGCGAAAAGTGGTTTTTCAACACTATCACAAGTGCAAAAGTGTTTTTTCCACACTAATACAAGTGCAAAAGTGGTTTCCTGCACCAACACAAGTGCAAAAAGTGTTTTTTCAACACTAACACAAGTGTGAAAAGTGGATTTTCAACACTAACACAAGTGCGAAAAGTGGTTTTTCAACACTAACACAAGTGCGAAACGTGGTTTTTCAACACTATCGCAAGTGCAAAAAGTGGTTTTTCAACACTAATACAAGTGCAAAAGTGGTTTCCTGCACCAACACAAGTGCAAAAAGTGGATTTTCAACACTAACACAAGTGCGAAAAGTGTTTTTTCAACACTAACACAAGTGCTAAAAGTGGTTTTTCAACACTATCGCAAGTGCAAAAAGTGGTTTTTCAACACTAACACAAGTGCGAAACGTGGTTTTTCCACACTAATACAAGTGCAAAAGTGGTTTCCTGCACGAACACAAGTGCGAAAAGTGGTTTTTCAACACTAACACAAGTGCGAAAAGTGGTTTTTCAACACTATCACAAGTGCAAAAAGTGTTTTTTCCACATCAATACAAGTGCAAAAGTGGTTTCCAGCACCAACACAAGTGCGAAAAGTGTGGCTTTCAACACGAACATAAGTGCGAAAGTGGTTTTTCAACACTATCACAAGTGCAAAAAGTGTTTTTTCCACACTAATACCAGTGCAAAAGTGGTTTCCTTCACCAACACAAGTGCGAAAAGTGGTTGTTCAACACTAACACAAGTGCGAAAAGTGGTTTTTCAACACTAACACAAGTGCGAAAAGTGGTTTTTCAACACTATCACAAGTGCAAAAAGTGTTTTTCCACACTAATACAAGTGCAAAAGTGGTTTCCTGCACCAACACAAGTGCGAACAGTGGTTTTTCAACACTAACACAAGTGCGAAAAGTGGGTTTTCAACTATCACAAGTGCAAAAAGTGTTTTTTCCACACTAATACAAGTGCAAAAGTGGTTTCCTGCACCAACACAAGTGCGAAAAGTGGTTTTTCAACACTAACACAAGTGCGAAAAGTGGTTTTTCATCACTATCACAAGTGCAAACAGTGTTTTTTCCACACTAATACAAGTGCAAAAGTGGTTTCCTGCACCAACACAAGTGCGAAAAGTGGGTTTTAAACACTAACACAAGTGCGAAAAGTGGTTTTTCAACACTATCACAAGTGCAAAAAGTGTTTTTTCCACACTAATACAAGTGCAAAAGTGGTTTCCTGCACCAACACAAGTGCGAAAAGTGGTTTTTCAACACTAACACAAGTGCAAAAAGTGTTTTTTCAACACTAACACAAGTGCGAAAAGTGGATTTTCAACACTAACACAAGTGCGAAAAGTGGTTTTTCAACACTATCACAAGTGCAAAAAGTGGTTTTTCAACACTAACACAAGTGCGAAACGTGGTTTTTCCACACTAATACAAGTGCAAAAGTGGTTTCCTGCACGAACACAAGTGCGAAAAGTGGTTTTTCAACACTAACACAAGTGCGAAAAGTGGTTTTTCAACACTATCACAAGTGCAAAAAGTGTTTTTTCCACATTAATACAAGTGCAAAAGTGGTTTCCTTCACCAACACAAGTGCGAAAAGTGGTTGTTCAACACGAACACAAGTGCGAAAAGTGGTTTTTCAACACTATCACAAGTGCAAAAAGTGTTTTTTCCACACTAATACAAATGCAAAAGTGGTTTCCTGCACCATCACAAGTGCGAAAAGTAGTTTTTCAACACTAACACAAGTGCGAAAAGTGGTTTTTCAACACTATCACAAGTGCAAAAAGTGTTTTTTCCACATTAATACAAGTGCAAAAGTGGTTTCCTTCACCAACACAAGTGCGAAAAGTGGTTGTTCAACACGAACACAAGTGCGAAAAGTGGTTTTTCAACACTATCACAAGTGCAAAAAGTGTTTTTTCCACACTAATACAAATGCAAAAGTGGTTTCCTGCACCATCACAAGTGCGAAAAGTGGTTTTTCAACACTAACACAAGTGCGAAAAGTGGTTTTTCAACACTATCACAAGTGCAAAAAGTGTTTTTTCCACAATAATACAAGTGCAAAAGTGGTTTCCTGCACCAACACAAGTGCGAAAAGTGGTTTTTCAACACTAACACAAGTGCGAAAAGTGGTTTTTCAACACTAACACAAGTGCGAAAAGTGGTTTTTCAACACTATCACAAGTGCAAAAAGTGTTTTTTCCACACTAATACAAGTGCAAAAGTGGTTTCCTGCACCAACACAAGTGCGAAAAGTGGTTTTTCAACACTAACACAAGTGCGAAAAGTGGTTTTTCAACACTATCACAAGTGCAAAAAGTGTTTTTTCCACACTAATACAAGTGCAAAAGTGGTTTCCTGCACCAACACAAGTGCGAACAGTGGTTTTTCAACACTAACACAAGTGCGAAAAGTGGTTTTTCAACACTATCACAAGTGCAAAAAGTGGTTTCCTGCACCAACACAAGTGCAAAAGTGGTTTTTCAACACTAACACAAGTGTGAAAAGTGGTTTTTCAACACTAACACAAGTGCGAAAAGTGGTTTTTCAACACTATCACAAGTGCAAACAGTGTTTTTTCCACACTAATACAAGTGCAAAAATGGTTTCCTGCACCAACACAAGTGCGAAAAGTGGGTTTTCAACACTAACACATGTGCGAAAAGTGGTTTTTCAACACTATCACAAGTGCAAAAAGTGTTTTTTCCACACTAATACAAGTGCAAAAGTGGTTTCCTGCACCAATACAAGTGCGAAAAGTGGTTTTTCAACACTAACACAAGTGCGAAAAGTGGTTTTTCAACACTATCACAAGTGCAAAAAGTGTTTTTTCCACACTAATACAAGTGCAAAAGTGGTTTCCTGCACCAACACAAGTGCGAAAAGTGGTTTTTCAACACTAACACAAGTGCAAAAAGTGGTTTTTCAACACTATCACAAGTGCAAACAGTGTTTTTTCCACACTAATACAAGTGCAAAAGTGGTTTCCTGCACCAACACAAGTGCGAAAAGTGGGTTTTCAACACTAACACATGTGCGAAAAGTGGTTTTTCAACACTATCACAAGTGCAAAAAGTGTTTTTTCCACACTAACACAAGTGCAAAAGTGGTTTCCTGCACCAACACAAGTGCGAAAAGTGGTTTTTCAACAGTAACACAAGTGCGA